>NC_138779.1:210701507-210726507 GCF_965119305.1 Pelophylax lessonae | reverse complement strand
GTACTCTGCCTCTGTCATATTGGTAATGGAGGAAGAGTATTTGTAGTGACAAGACATGCTGGAGCTAATAGAACCCCCAATAGCCTGACATGGGATTTTAGAGTCCTAATATCGGTTCCTGCCAGGGACAGAATTAGCATGGCGGCCTGTATCTATGGGCTCCCCAGGTTCTTCCATTTTCATAATGGTAATGGATGGGGGGGGGGGGGGGTATTGGTCTCCAGTGATAGGGGAATCGGAAGTGTCAAGGCATGCTGGTTCCTGCAGTTCTCGGGAGCTGGAAGGGCAGCAGGTTGGGCAGATGTTCTGGTCTCTTTGCTTATCTGAGATGGTGTAAATGGAGCCAGTTATTTAAATGGGATGTTATACCACTGAATGGTCATACTGGGATTAGTAGTTCCTATTTGTGCAGTGATAGTGATTGGTATGTTTTGGACCTTTATATCCTGTACATTTTATTGGGAAGGGAGGGTAAGCATTTTTCTCTGTATTATTTTAGTGTCTGAATGGACAGCAGAATGGCCATGGCAGTGGCAGCCTGCATGTGTGGGGGTGGTAAACGTAATAAAAGGAAAGGGGGCTTCCTAGGGAATTTCCTTTCAGTTTTTTCCTCTCCTGCCGTTTGCCTTAGCAGCCTGATGGTGATGAGATGAGAGGGGTGCATAACTTCTGGGGATTCTTATTTCCTGGGGGTGCTCAGCTTGTGGTGGGGGTCCTAATTTTCTGGGGTGTGTTCAGCTTCTAGGGTTTCTTATTTCCTGGACTGTGCTCTGCTCTGCTTCTGGGGGTTCTTTTTTCCTGGGGTGCGCTAAGTTTCTGGGGGCTCACATTTTCTGGGGTGTGCTCAGCTTTTGGGCGCTTACAGTTCCTGGGGTGTGCTCAGGTTATGAGGGTTCCCCTTTCCTGGTGTGTGCTCAGGTTATGAGGGTTCCCCTTTCCTGGGGTGTGCTCAGGTTATGAGTGTACCCCTTTCCTGGGGTGTGCTCAGGTTATGAGTGTACCCCTTTCCTGGGGTGTGCTCAGGTTATGAGTGTACCCCTTTCCTGGGGTGTGCTCAGGTTATGAGTGTACCCCTTTCCTGGGGTGTGCTCAGGTTATGAGGGTTCCCCTTTCCTGGGGTGTGCTCAGGTTATGAGTGTACCCCTTTCCTGGGGTGTGCTCAGGTTATGAGTGTACCCCTTTCCTGGGGTGTGCTCAGGTTATGTGTACCCCTTTCCTGGGGTGTGCTCAGGTTATGAGTGTACCCCTTTCCTGGGGTGTGCTCAGGTTATGAGGGTACCCCTTTCCTCTGGTGTGACAGTTTCTGGGGGTTCCCCTTTCCTGGGCTATTAGGGTACCCATTTCCTGGGGTGTGCTTAGCTTCTGGGGGTTCCTATTTACTGGGTTGTTTAGGTTCTGGGGGTTCCTATTTACTGGGTTGTTTAGGTTCTGGGGGTTCCTATTTACTGGGTTGTTTAGGTTCTGGGGGTTCCTATTTACTGGGTTGTTTAGGTTCTGGGGGTTCCTATTTGCTGGGTTGTTTAGGTTCTGGGGGTTCCTATTTACTGGGGTGTGTTTAGCTTCTGGGGGTTCCAATTTCCTGGGGGGTGCTCAGCTTTGAGGGGGTTCCCATTTCCTGGGGGGTGCTCAGCTTTGAGGGGGTTCCCATTTCCTAGGGGACGCTCGGCTTTTGGGGTGTTTACATTTTCTTGTGTGCTCAGGTTATGAGGGTACCCGTTTTTTGGGGTGTGTTCAGCTTTACTTACCCAATCCTCTGCTCCTGCAGGCTCCTCTTTGCTGCTAGACTGGTCCCTGCTGCCTCTTCTCCCCTGCGCTCCATTGGTCTAAGGATCCTTTGGCATCATCAAGACCGATGCAGGGACCACAGCCCTGCGTTGGATGTGAAGATGCTGAAGAACAGTGCAACGCTGGAGCATGGGGGATCAGGTAAGTTAATCTAATTTTTGAAATCAGTTTGACATAAACAGTTAACCCTTGCCGTGGGGCCAGCCGGGGGGTGGGGTTTAGGGTTCTTAGAGTTGGGCTTTAAGAGGGCTCTAATTGTTGGAATTATTGTAGAGGTATCTCTTGGAGCTCGCTTGCCCTTATTAATGTTAGGTGATCTGGGAAAGATTGTTTTTAGGTTATTCCATCTTTTTAGGAGTCCAGCTTGTGACACCAAATTGCATTTTGCTATTAAGTTTGAAATGTCCGAAATGTTGGGGCTTCTTCCATGTATTGTAGAGGAATGCTGTAGAGCAGGGGGTCTTCAAACTATGGCCCTCCAGCTGTTCAGGAACTACAATTCCCATCATGCCTAGTCATGTCTGTGAATGTCAGAGTTTTACAATGCCTCATGGGATGTGTAGTTCCGCAACAGCTGCAGGGCCGTAGTTTGGGGATCCCTGCTGTAGAGGGTGTTTTTGGGGCTCCAGCAGGCAAGTTTGATAGTAGGATTGGAGTTGTTTTGGTAGGTCTGCCTTTGATTACTGGGTAGGTTGTTTACTACTCTTTATGGTTTATGAATTGGATATGTGAAGTTGGGTAATGGGTGCAGTATTGGTAAAGGACGGTACATGGAGATTTTCCTGTTACTGGAATTATTTTGGGTTAATGTTAAGGAGAGGAATACTTGAAGGTGATATAGTTCTGGCAGAAATAGGGTTAATTATTTGTGTGCAAGTGACATGTCCAGCCATAATAATAGAGATGGGGGCATGCTGTAGACAGTCTGTCCTGGTGGTGTTGATGTTCTGGAGATCACAAGCATATTCTGGTGCAGTTTCCATTCATTGCTGTGACTTGAAGCTCTTCTCATCTGCAGAGGAGGCCTTGCTGCAATCTGCCCGCTGTATTGCACGACGCACTGCCTTATAGTCCTCACCGGTTACCTGGTTTGTTTTGTAATGGCACCAAGTCTCTGGGCATCAATAAATTATTTATCGGGTAAATATTTGTGCAGCATCTTTCCTGACTCCTGTGGTTTTAACCCCGTGTTACATTGCAAGTGCAGAGCAAGCACGTTTTTATGATTTTGTGGTTGTGGTTTGCCTAAAGCGTACAAGTGTCACTTTGTGCACAGAGGCATCTGTGTTAACTTTCCAAGATTTGCACTGATTAACAATAGGCCAGATTTGCAGTTTTATCCAGTATGAGTGCAGAAAGCAGTCACCTATGGTGACCAGTTGGCAATCTGTGGTGACCTATAATGATTTCTGATTGGTTGCTGTGCATGTCATTGTGGTCCTTAGCACTGGCTTAGCCAAAAAAAAAAGATACCAATATAAAACAGCTGTTAACTTTCATTTGCATGACCTATTTTCTTTGCAGTAGTAATACAAAATTGTTTCATGGGAAGCTTTTTTTTTCTTTTTTGTCAAAATAAAGATTTTATTGAATGAAAATAGTGATATTAGAATAACTTGCTTGTACAATGTTTACAACGGCTTTACGACAGATATCTAAAAAAAACAAAACAAAATTCATAGTGTGAGATGTTTTTTTTTTTTTTTGGAGAACAGTATAGTAAGTTTACAGTGTGAATCATGTAGACAATTTACTGTTAATTGCAATGTAAAACTAAAAGTTGTATAGATTGTGTAAGGATGGGAGGATTAGTCATTTAAGAGCAGCAGCCACCAACCAGTGATCCGTTGACCACTGATGGGCCACGAGAAAGATTCTGCTGCAAAAATCAACATTGTGGTGGATGGTATACCTCCCTAAGGTCGTTTCTAGAGCTGTTTGGTTTTGAATGCACGCCAACAGTCCCTACTGTCAGTGCGCATTGATACCCGATGCCTCCTTTGTAGTTCCGGCTCCTGTGAACTCAGAAGGAGGCACTGGGAGTAGTGCAGAGAGTGAGAGGGGAACGAGGGGACTTCTAATGGCAGCGCTGATCACAGACTGTGGGAGGGAGCAAGGAGCTAGAGCACGTGGCTGTGTAAGGCAGCAGTTTCATGCGGAATGCCGGGGGGGGGGGTTGGGTTAGAGAGCAGGAGCATTGTGTGTATAAGGCAGCAGTGTGATCCAAGGTTGGAAGGGGGGGCAGAGAGCTGGAGCATTGTGTGTATAAGGCATCAGTGTGATCCAAGGTTGGGGAGGAGGAGATGGGGGGGCAGAGCTGGAGCATTGTGTGTATAAGGCAGCAGTGTGATCCAAGGTTGGGGGGGTAAGAGAACTGAAGCATTGTGTGTATAAGGCAGCAGTGTGATCCAAGGTTGGGGGGGGGTAAGAGAACTGAAGCATTGTGTGTGTATAAGGCAGCAGTGTAATCCAAGGTTGGGGGGGGGGGTAAGAGAGCTGGAGCATTGTGTGTATAAGTCAGCAGTGTGATCCAAGGTTGGGGGGGGGGGGGTAAGAGAGCTGGAGCATTGTGTGTATGAGGCAGCAGTGTAATCCAAGGTTGGGGAGGAGGAGATGGGGGGCAGAGAGCTTGGAGCATTGTGTGTATAAGGCAGCAGTGTGATCCAAGGTTGGAGGGGGGGGCAGAGAGCTGGAGCATTGTGTGTATAAGGCAGCAGTGTGATCCAAGGTTGGAGGGGGGGGGGGCAGAGAGCCAGAGCATTGTGTGTATAAGGCAAGTAAAATATATGTTAGTGGTCCTCGACACTCAACATTGTGAGCCTAGTGGTCTGTGAGGTCCAAAAGGTTGGCAGCCACTGCTCTAGGAGGTTCTAGGGAAGTGGTGAACTTGGTGGTAGGGGCATAATGGGCTAGGATTTGGTCACTTGCTGTACTTTTTTTTTTTTTTTTTTTTGTCTTGTCTTTGCATTGTGTACTTGAAATGTATAACTACTGTTATTATTACTATACTGTATCTTTGCAGCACTGCCCAATTTTGCACAGGTTGACATAGTATTCACATCGATTCCCAGTCCTGTCACTGTAAAGTCCTCATTAGTCATAATCCTCAATTCCACATTCAGCATTTGGTTCTTCAGTTGTGTTAGTCCCCTTCCACATGGGTCAGGCTCCTCCTGATGGAGTCCGCTTGCTCAGCAGGGTATCTGCCCACTGATCCCCGCTGAGCAGGCCGATGGCTGGCCTTTGCCTGCTCCGCTAATGCAGAGTGGACACAGCCTGCTCTCCTCTACGAGCGGCTGGATGTACAAGGTCTGTCCATTTATTGCAGACTGCCATCCGGATCGGATGAAGAATAGATCCATCTGTTTTTAGTGGATAAGTTGAGATCGGATGTAGGCGGGTGTTGGACACATGTCAGTTTACACCCACCGCTTCATAGAGGGGACTGGAGGGTCTGATTGGGTCTGCGTGAAAAAAGGATAGGTGGATGCGTTTGGTCCGCTAGTTTAAAAGGGCCTTATACTGTAGTTCACTTTATAACAAGTTGGATGATTTAATTGACCTCCAGGACTAAGCAACCCCCCCCAGCCGCAATTTTTGTCCATTGATATTGTCCCTATGTCCCTATTAGCCACAGTCTTGTCCTCTCCAATGGCACTTTTCCACTGCAAGTACCGGCTCGGCTCTACTCGGCCCTGCTTGGCCCGGTTTGCTTTTCCACTGCTGGTACTGCATGGTACGGTGTTGGAATGGTTCGGTACGGTACGGTATAGGTTTGCTTTTCCACTAAAGTAGTACTAAAGTTAAGTGGGTGGAATAACAACGGGGTGGGTGGGATTCTCTGACCAATCAGTGGCTAGTAGTGACTGCATGCAAAGGATTGTGGGATATGGTACCGGGTATGGTACCGCTTGGAACCACAATCGAGTAGGTTCTGTTTTTGAGAGCCGTACCGTTCGGTTCCATGCAGTGGAAAAGCGCCGCCGTACCGAACTGTTCCAACACCGTACCATGCGGTACCAGCAGTGGAAAAGCACAAAAGTGAGCCGAACTGTTGGGTTCCATGCAGTGGAAAAGCGCCACAAGAGAACATAGAATTCTAAAAGTTTGACTATCCGGTTCATTTTAAGGCACTTTCTGTATATATATGTATAAAGGTAAATTATGTTTTGAGAAAAGTAATTGCAGACTCCTGCCTGTGATCAGCTGGTATTTGACGCTTCTAACTTTTGAGTATGTTTGTTATCTGCTTTATTGTAGCATGTATGTAGTTCTGGTATGACGGCTTCTATGCTCCATCTTTGCTACATGAGTGACACCATGTATAACCAGTTCCGACTCACTAGGTAGTGAAACCATAATCAGGCCAGGATTTTGGGCCTTTAAAAACAAAATATACAGCGTAAGCTCCCAAATGTCTATTCTCATAGGTTTACTTCAGGATTACCACTCCAGGTTCATATCAGTGTTGGCAGTCACTTATTGAATGGCATGATAATGGTAACCATTACTCGCCATAAAACAAAACCTGCTGGGCTCATCCTTCCTCATGTGACCTGAAGCCTAGGCAGTCTAGACCACATGGTCTCTATCAGTGCCATACCTGCAGGAAATCTGTTCTATTCAAATGGACACAAATTCTTTTAGATTTGTGGTTTGCAATAAGGATCAGGAAAGCAAAACAAGGACGCTGAGAATATAGATGTAATAAGAAAATATGGCTATTCCGATGGTCTTGTATATATTATGTATGAAGGCAGTGCCATTAAACTTTAGGGCCTTGTTCATATTGGTGCGATTTTTGTCTTGTGATTTGACAGTTGAAAGTTGCATGACAAGTCCCACCGCTTTTGCCAACAATGGAACCGTTTAAATCGCTGTGACTCTGAAAAAGGTTCCTGCACTACTTTTTTTGGCATTTTATTGCGACTTGCATAGACTTCTGTTAAAGTAGAAGTCCACCCTAATACTAAAATCTGTAAATCTGCAATCTAAGACTTGCCTATCTAGCCCTGTAAAGAAGAAATTGCTATACATACCTTTTCTGAAGCTGCTCCGGTCCCACACTGAGCTGTCAACGGCGGCTTCACTGTAGAGGTGGGTGCAAAAGAGGCAGCTGACTGCAGAAGTCCCATAGTAACTCTATGGGTGACGTCCCTTCCCAATAATTTCTCAGCCGTTGTTTACAGGCATCTGCGATCTAAGACGAACCTATCTAGCCCTGTGAAGAAGAAATCGCTATACATACCTTTTCTGAAGCTGCTCTGGTCCTGTCCCACGCCGAGCTGTCAACGGCAGCTTCACTTTGGAGGCGGGTGCAAAAGAGGCAGCCGACTACAGAAGTCCCATAGTAACTCTATGGGTGACGTCCCTTCCCATTAATTTCCCAGACGACGTCAGCTGTCTCCTCCATAGAGCTTCCGCCATTTTAGATCGGACCGGACTGGCTTAAAAAAAGGTACCGGTATGTATAGGTATTTTTTCTTTACGGGGCTTTATAGGTTCGTTTTAGATCATGGACGCTTGTAGATTTAGGGATTTTAGTGTTAGGGCAGACTTCCACTTTAAATTCAGTTGCAAGCTGCAATGAAATCGCACTGATCTGCTGCTTTGAAATCGTTCTGAAGTAGCATGATTCTAAAGGTGTGAACCAGGGCTAACGCACTGATCAGGTTATTTACATTATGTTTGTCTTTTTTCATCTATACCCCCCAAAAAACATTAAAGAGACTATAGTTCCTCTTCCTGTAAGCCTGTTATGGCACTTTTCCACTGCAAGTACCGGCTCGGCTCCACTCGGCCCTGCTTGGCTCTGTTTGGTTTTCCACTGCATGGTCCCGCATGGTACGGTGTTGGAACGGTTCGGTACGGTTTGCTTTTCCACTAAAGTAAAGTGGGTGGGATAACAATGATTCTTTGACCAATCAGGGGCTAGTAGTGACAAACAGTCAAGGCTGCATGCAAAGGATTGTGGGATATGGTACCGGTACAGCCCTCTTGGAACCACAACCGAGGTGGTAGTGTTTAAGCGAGCCGTACCGTTCGGTTCCATGTAGTGGAAAAGCGCTGCCGTACCGAACCGTTCCAACACCGTACAATGCGCAAAAGCGAGCCGAACCGTTCGGTTCCATGCAGTGGAAAAGCACCATTACTGTTCCATGCTGTCTCGGTTTGGTTGTTTGGCAGAAATGTGAGTTTGTGGTTTACAGCAGCTCCTTGTTCTCAAGTAGTTGCTATCCAATTTTCCAGCCCCCTTTTGAAGGCCACACACAGTCCTGCTTGACACTTTCAGAGGTTAGCCTTATTCCCTAAGGGATGCCGTTTGTTTATCTGGTGTTTATTTTGGATCGTATGCAGTGAATTTCCCCTCTATAGTCTTATATTTTGTACAAGTTAGCAAAAATACTAAGGGAGATTGTTTTGGGTCTCTCTACTGTTGACTGAATTGTCCGTTAAACTTTCGGGTAAGAGTCGGTTCACACTGATCCGACTCGAAGTCGCCCCGACTTCGGGCGACGAATGAAGTCGCCCATGCGGCGCGACTTCAGCGCGGCTTGCAACGACTTCTCATAATGGAAGTCAATGCAAGTCGCTCCGACTTTGCAAAAAAATAGTGCAGGAACCTTTTTCTAAGTCGGAGCGACTTGAGTCGCTCTGATTAGAACGGTTCCATTGCACAGCATTGGAAGCTACTTGTCAGGCGACCAAGTCCCTGACAAGTCGGATCAGTGTGAACCGGCACTTAATGTCCAACTGACTCTGAGTAGAAATGAGTATATAAAGTTCCATCTTATCCAGTGCTTACACTGTGAGTAATGAATTTGGCTCTAAGGGTTAGTTCACCTTTACCAAAAAAACTGCCAATGCAGGTCTGCATCTTTGACAAAAGTTGTATAATGCCCTTGCTATAGGTATAGGCCATTTACGTACCCTGTGGCTGGAAAACTTCCAGGACGTTGCTAAGAGAGGTCTGGCTATTATTGTTCACCTCCACCATTACAGGAGTGAGTTCTCCAACACTAAGCTCAGAGCTACTGCATCGTGGGGGAGAGGTCGCATATCGTCGGGGGCAGATGGAAGGCGGTTGACTCAGAAAAAGTTCTGACTCCTGTGATTGTGAATGTAAACAGTAACAGATGGGCCTCTCTTAGCAACCTCCAGGGTGTTTTCCAGTCAGGCTTCATGAGGTACCATACATGCCCTTCAGTCATTCAGTTTTGGTCAAAGCTGCACTCCTTGTTTTTCACCTTTTGGTGAACTATGCCTTTTAAGGATGAACTTCGGGCATCAAGTCCTTCTGACTACTTAAAGTGGAAGTAAACCCTCCTACCATTTTCAGCCAAGGAAGCTGCCATCTTGGCCCTTGTTTGATCTTCAGGTAGCATTATGCTGCACATGTGATCAGTTATGACACCAGCCATTGGATAGTTTCGCAGTTTGGTTGAGAGCACAACCAGTGTAATGGTTACATTCATGCCGGTGTTCTATCAGATTAACGCTGACTGTCAGAACCTGCAACGGGAGTGACGTTCCGACCAAAAAATTCTTACTGCACATACGCTATGCGTTCCAACATGTGTTCCACGGCACTATGCATTCCAAACACTTCATGATCTGACAGGTAGCAATAATTTGATAAAAAATTTTAGCAATAAAGCTAGCGTATATAAATAAATATGGTATATTGATATCTATGATACTGTTTTGCATGTTTAATTTTGAAAGCATAAAGGTTTAGCGCTGAGCAGTGCAGGGTGTACCAACATGGCCTCCTCCAACTTGGCCTACTGCTGGCGCCCAGCTTCTTTTAAAATGTAGCATCACAGATGTCAATATACTATATTTATTTATATATGCTCACTTTATTGTTAAAATGACTCTGAAATTCAGGACATCGCTGGGTGTAGTAGGATGTCTGCATGGGTGTTCTATCAGATTACCGCTACCCGTCAGATCATGAAGTGTTTGGAAGACATAGCGCCGTGGAACTCGTAGCGCATGCGCAGTAAGTATTTTCTGGTTTGGAACGTCACTTCTGTTACATAATCTGCCGGGTAGTGGTAATCTGATAGAACACCGGGTATGTAACTGTTTTTTTTAAACTGTTAAATTGATGGATTTACTTCCACTTTAAAGCGGAGTTCCACCCAAAAGTGGAACTTCCGCTCATTTGCTTCCTCCCCCCCCCCCCCCTCCGGTGCCACATTTGGCACCTTTCAGGGGGGAGGGGGAACGGGTACCTGTTTTTGACAGGGTACCCTTTCTCACTTCCGGGAGACGGCGCTGTGGCACCGTCCCTCGAAAGTTTGGCCCCTTCCTCCTTTCCCCCACCGCCGAGCCAATCCGAATTTGCGCATTAGCAATAGGGGACCCAACTGTGAAGCTGCAAGGCTTCACTGCCGGGTTCCCTTACCGCCAATGGCGGCGGCAGGACCCAACAGCTGATGGGAACATCGGCTGCGGTGCGGACATCGCTGGATTCTGACACAGGTAAGTGTCCTAATATTAAAAGTCAGCAGCTACAGTATGTGTAGCTGCTGACTTTTAATTTTTGGAGGGGGGGGCGAAACTCCACTTTAAGGAAAGTCCCGAGTCTACTCTCTGCAGATTGGGTGGATCCTTCTTCAGGTGACTACATTGCTACCTGGGTGACATGGACACTTCCTATTGGCTGCCCATTGGTGGGGTGGTCTCTGACTCCAAAAGACGGCATAGGGTGATGTCACAATGAGGTGGCCTGTGAAGAGTTGGCACGAATTGCATGGCAGCTCCCTTCTAGAAGAGGTGCTGATAAGGGCCACATTATAGCTGACTTAGGTCAGTAAAGGTTTTTTTACAGTTTTATCAGGAAAAAAAAAAACGTGAAAGAAGTTGGAGGGAGAAACCCGAAGAGGGGGTTTACTTTGCTTGGAGATGGGCCTTTATTTAAAATAGACACTTGTAATGTTTATGAGGGTTCTTCAAGAACGTGGAGCTGTATTGCATGCATGTTCCAGGTCAGTGACTCAAAGTTTACAGTCTAGCAAAAAGTCAGGCAACTGCAGAGTTTTTGAAGAAGTCTTTCCACTTTGTTGCAACTTTTCTATTTTCCTTTATTCAGCAATGAGTGTGAGAGCACCAATTTGTACCTGCTTGCTTGTTTGCTACATATAGTAATAGGTTGAAGTCTCCATGATGGAATGCCACCTCCTACTTACCACAGTGGTCCTTGTTTGACCTAGTCTTTAGTCCTGGCTGGATGGATTTGAATTTGCATAATGGCTGGCTTGTCATCCAGAAGACGGACATGGGTGCCATCACTTGGTACAGACCCTATTAACTGATGTCAATTTTTTTTTTTTTTTTTTTCAAATAGTACCCCAAAAAGCTGTTATTACAGGTGCCATTGCTATTTTGTTTTATTTTTTTTTTTTTTTTTAAATTCTTTATACAAATAAAGAATCCAACAAAGCAGTGCATGATATAACACCAGCAATGTCTCATAACAGGTTAAAGTGGAGCTCCAGTCACCATAATCAGTTTTTTTCTAAAAGCACCCCCATGATTGGCACAGATTGTACATTTACTATCTGGATACTGTTGCAAATGTAACTGTTTTTTTATTTTATTTTAGGCCTCTTTCACACGGTCCGCCTCCGTAGGCGGATCCGTGCTGCTCAGCGGGGATCGATCCACGATCCCCGCTGAGCCGGCGGATGACAGCTCTGTCTCCGCTTGCAGTGCGGAGAGGGAGGTGTCCCAGCCCCCGCTGCTCTCTATGGGGGATCGGATCCCCAGGACGGATGGAAAATAGGGTTTCCATCCGTCCGGATTTCACGGACAGGATCGGATACGGATGGCAGCGGGTGTCAGCGGAGGTGTCTCCGCTGACATCCGCTGCCCCATAGGGATACATGGAGGATCCGATCAGATCCGCCTAAAAAACTGACAGGTGGATCTGATCGGACCGCCCGTGTGAAAGAGCCCTTAATCTGTAAAAAATTACCTGATCTCGGAAGCAGGCAGAGGCCATGGCAGTTCTGGGCATCTGAAGCCCGCTCGTGTCTATTTCCAGGATTAGGTGCAGCTGGCAACCCAGCATGCACCTCCCGATCTCGCGCCTGCGCAGTTTTCTGGTTGCAACTTTCATTCAGCTATTTTCTGATTGTAGGTTGCCATAGCGATGGCAGTGGAAGTTCCCATCCCGTTGTTATGGCAACTTGTCAATCAAAAGCGAATCAGGCGATTCCCTTAGACTTCTGGGATTGATGACGCTGATATCCCAGGAGTCCAAGGGAATCGCACGTTGACGACATCGCCTAGGCGGCCGGGACCGGATGTGACGCTGACTTATTTAAAATTTAGATATAATTAAGAAATCATGAATATCCATTCAGGACTGCACTGCGGGTGGGCATGTGGGTAAAAGCAAGTTTCAAATATGGGTGTAACTCCGCTTTAAGTGTCAAACAAGAGGGGGGCATACAGAGAAAGTACACAATATACAGAGTGCAAGAGTACCAAATGAGTGCCATATACTGAATGTCAGTAAGGAAGGTTTTTCGAATATGAGGAGGTTTAGCTAATGGAAATATCAAACCTGGGTGAGGAGAATAACCTGAGAATCGGCTATAGACCGCGTTGGTCAAAAAGCTGATTTCTTTTTTAATGCAGACATAAGCCCCGTACACACGTACCGATCGTCGGCCGAACGATCGGCCGTCTTTTGTCCAGGGCTGTCGTGTCTGTTGAAAACTGCAAAAGACTGCACACGAATTTTGTCGGCCAACAGCAGCCGACTTCAGAAGTGATGTCATGTGATGATTAACTTTCCTTGTCTTTTTTCTTTTCTGAGCATGCCCAGTCTTGCTAATCTGCTGTCTGTCAGCCGAATTCTGTACTGACTGGCGAACAATGCCTGCAGGACAGATTCTGTTCGGCCGAAAATGCGCTGTCGGAAGCATCATACTAACAAGCCTACAATCGGCCGATCGGTCATCTGCCGAATATTTACGGCCGACAATCGGTACGTGTGTACGGGGCTATAAGCTCTTTTTTATT
Source organism: Pelophylax lessonae (assembly GCF_965119305.1). NCBI lineage: Eukaryota > Metazoa > Chordata > Amphibia > Anura > Ranidae > Pelophylax > Pelophylax lessonae. Next base: position 210,713,682 of record NC_138779.1, on the reverse strand, counting down.
GCCCCCTCTGCGGAAGCAGACTATACGTTCCTCCTCTTCTCTGTTGCTCCAATAAGCTTTTGGGTGCAAGGAAAGAAGCCCTGCATGTACTCTAATTTACCTTAGTTGATAGCGCTGGCCTGATAACTAAGCGCTGATGCAGGAGAGGAAGGGTAGGGAGTCTGGTCATGCTCCATATCTGGAAGTACCAGGAATATTTTACTCTCCCGACAGGAGCTAGAGAGCGTATCTGCTTTTCTCTGCATGCGCAGGGCTGTCTTTTATTCAGTACCTAGTGAGTCAATATGCTGGAGCAGGTATATGCAGGACTGGGTTTTAAAGGATAACGTCACCGTTTGTAGGGTGGAGCATGTTTCCAATGCTGACCCTCCAGCTGTTCGGGAACTTCAATTCCCATCATGCCTAGTTATGTCTGTGAATGTCAGAGATTTACAATGCCTCATGGGAATTGTAGTTCCTGAACAGCTGGAGGGCCATAGTTTGGACACCCCTGCAAGACGCTCCCCGATACCCGCACTCCCTGTGACAGCAGTAGAGGGAAAAGTTCCCCATACTAGCTGTCACTTTTTGAAAAAAAAAACAAGGCTGTGCGGGGCTCTGCCCAAATGGACATGTCATTCATTCACACAGCTCTGTTTGTGAATTAATTACAAGCCTCAAGTGTCGGCTTGTAGTTCTCAATGAACTACCATGTCGCTGTGGAGTGACGGGGTAGTTACCTAATCTTTCCTGTCGGTGTATCTGCTTGTCGTATGGGATGTACACACGGATGCACTGGCAGATCTGCAGGAGACCTGCATGGCACCAGAGATCTGCTGAGCGTGGGTGCAATGCTTTCCAGGCTCCAAGAAAAAAAGAAATGCACGTTTTTTTGCCTGCAAAAAAAATGTGCATTTATTTATTTTTTTTTCTAAAAGGTGAACTTATCTTTAGGGGCGATCCGACTTCGGGGTGGCGACCTCCGAAGTCGCGGTGCGAGCAGCGCGCCGCGACCTCGGAGCGGCCGCCACGGACTTCATAACATTGAAGTCTATGGCGGTCGCCTCCGGGTCGCCCCAAAGAAGCTCCGGACCCTTTTTCTAAGTTGGAGCGACTTGTATCGCTCCTATTAGAACGGGTCCGCAGCTTCCCTATGGAAGGCGACCAGGTCGCCTCACAGGTCGCCTTAGTGTGAACGGGGGCTTAAAGCAGTGGTCCTCAACTCCGGTCCTCGGGGGCCCACTAATAGGCCAGGTTTGCAAGATAACTAAATTACATCACAGGTGATCTCATTTGCTGCTCAGTGATTGCAGTATTCTAGTCTGCATCTCCCCAAGGTAATACTTAAAATCTGGCCTGTAATGGCTCATTTCCACTGAGCGGTACGGTTCGGTACGGTACGCTATTTTTGCCGTTTCCATTGTGAATGGTACCCTAATTCCGAACCGATGGTACCCTAATTCCGAACCGTACCATACCACTTTTTTGGGACCCTTTCGTTGGGGTACCAAGCACATTAGTACCGTACCAACAGGGTGGAGCTACACTCTGCAGAACCTTGATTGGTTGACAGAGAATCGTCTATCACAGCTTTCCTGCTACACCACGCCTATCATGAAAGGGTACTATTGGCAGTGGAAACGCAAGGTGTACCGTTCCGAACCGTACCGTACTGAACCGAACCGTACCACTCAGTGGAAACGAGGCATTAGTGGGCCCCGAGGACCGGAGTTGAGGACCACTGCTTTAAAGCAGTGGTCCTCCACTCCGGTCCTCAGGGTCCACTAACAGGCCAGATTTTAAGTATTACCTTGGTGAGATGCAGACTAGAGTACTGCAATCACTGAGCAGCAAATGATATCACCTGGGATGTATTTCAGTTATCTTGCAAACCTGGCCTGTTAGTGGGCCCTGTAGGCCAGGGTTGAGGACCACTGCAAGTTTAAAGTGTTTCTAAACCAACAATGGTAAAATCGGTGTGAATATGCAGTAAAGCATGCTGGTTATAATCTGTGGAACTTAAGGGGTTAATCCTCTGCATTGCGTAAAAAGGCTGTTTAATCCTGTCTTCTCTGATCCTCACCTCCTTCCACTGTCCCCAATCTCTCTGCTGATAGTACAGAGCCTTGGAGGCATGCCGCACATGCTCAGTTTGGTGTGTATTGTTAGTTTTTTTTGGGAGGGTGCATGTGATCAGCACTTGGCCAAACAGCACTGTCCAGATAGAGGGTCAGGAGTCATGCAGCCTCATAGGCCAGTCACAGCAGAATGAAAACTTCTCCTACAACCTTGATTCGGTGTTCAGCCAGACACTGATAGAAATTACAAGACTGCTATATACTGCTGATGAGAAAAGGTATTCAGCAGTTTATATTTACTAAAATAATTGCGTTTCCTTGCTATGTGTAGTGTGGGAAATCAGATATAGTGACTGCAGGCTCCTGGGTGTAGTAACATTTTAAACCTATTATTAACGCTTGCTTTTTCCTAGTTTGTGACCAAAAAATGGTGTGCCCATTAGACAGGACAACAGCCCTGAGCCTTCTGCTTTTAACGCAACTTGGAAATGGCAGCTCCCATTTTCTTCTCTCTCTCATTCACTTTTAAGAATCTGCTTTGCCAGGGTTGGACGAGCTCCAGCAGCCATCTATAGTTTTTTTTTGAGGCTTTCCGGTTCTTGTCAAGGGAGTACTTTTACTTTCACCCTCTTCTCCTAGAATGGACTGAAAGCTACGGTGAACTACATGAACTGGTCTAACCCCAGCGCTCTGTTATAATTGTTAGCATCTCCTCCTGGCCCTCGCACCTGCGTGATCTGTTACAGGGCTCCGCTCTGCTGCCATCTCCCTGCATATCCTGTGTGCTATCTGCTTAATAAATAGGTCAGGGGGGATGCATGTGGATAAGCTGTGTCACCATTATATCACTTTCACCAATATGTTCCTTGGTCTTCCAGCATTCCACATATTGCTTTGGAAATTGATATGATAACAGTCTGCTTTCTCTAGCAAAGTAATAATTCCTAATAACTTTCAGTTTCTGATCCAACCTTGTTGTATCTTTTAGTTAGATATTATGGGTTTGAGTAATAAATTATCACCATAAATCCACCCAAATCTGGCTTGTCAGTTGATGTAAGTTGGCTTATCTGGCCGTCTTGTGTTTTCAGACATTTATGGCGCTTTTCCACTGCATGGAACCGAACGGTTCGGCTCTCAAAAACAGTACCACCTCGATTGTGGTTCCAAGAGGTACAATACCCGGTACCATATCCCACAATCCTTTGCATGCAGTCACTACTAGCCACTGATTGGTCAGAGAATCCCAGCCACTTAACTTTAGTACTACTTTAGTGGAAAAGCAAACCATACCAAACTGTACCGAACCGTTCCAACACCGTACCATGCGGTACCAGCAGTGGAAAAGCAAACCGGGCCAAGCAGGGCCGAGTAGAGCCGAGCCGGTACTTGCAGTGGAAAATTAGAGTAACAGTCGATATTTATGTGTTCAAACTTTGGATTTAGGGTCCTTTCACACGGGCTTTCTGCCCGGCGAACTCAGTTTTTGCTCAGTGGGGATGGATCCACCGATCCCCGCTGAATAGGCGGATGACAGGTCCATCTCAGCTTACTTGCAGAGACGGAGCTGTCCGATCCCTGCTCCTCTCTATGGGACATCGGAAACTGACCGCCTGTCTGTTTTCATCCGATCCTATCATATCTGAAAATAGGGTTACCATCCGTCTGGATTTCATGGAGCACATCGGACCGGATAGCAGCGGGTGTCAGCAGACATTTCACCACTGACATCTGCTGCTCCATAGAGGTGCATGGAGTGTCCGATCAGATCTGCCGGAAAAAACTGACAGGACCGGATCGGAAAGCCTGTGTGAAAGGGGCCTTAGTTGTCCTGTATGTTTGTTCTGTATTTATTCTCTGATGAGATGTATCCGATTCCACTGAGACTCTAAGACTCCGTTCACACTAGGTCGGATCTGACTTTGGGGGCGACCTGTGAAGTCGCGTGCATCGCGACTTCGGCGCGACTTGAACGGACTTCATAAAATGAATGTCTATGCAAGTCACTCCAGGTCGCCCCGAAGTAGTACAGGACCCTTTTTCTAAGTCGGAGCGACTTGTGTCGCTCCTATTAGAACCGGTACACACTGTCACGACTTGTCAAGCGACTTGGTCGCCTGATAAGTCGCGCTCCATTCTGTGCAATGGAACCGTTGTAATCAGAACGACTCAAGTCACTCCAACTTAGAAAAAGCTTCCTGCACTACTTCGGGGCGACATCGGAGAGGCTTGCATTGACTTCTATTATAGAAGACGTTTGCAAGCCTCGATGAAGTCGTGTTGCACGGGGCGGCTCAAAGTCGGGGAGACTTTGAGTCGCCCCAGTGTGAACCGGCTCTTAAAGTGTTACTGAACCCACAACAGTAAAACCAGTCTGTATATGCATAAAGCATGCTTGTTATACTCACTGCGGACCCTAATGGGGGTTAATTCTCTGCATTAGCATGCTTGTTATACTCACTGTGGAACCTAAGGGGGCTTAATCCCCTGCATTGTGTAAAAAAAAAAAAGCTGTTTGATCCTGTCTTCTCTGATCCTCCCCTTTTTACTGTCCCCAAACCGTCTCCTGATAGAACAAAGCATTGGGGGCACTCTGCACATGCTCAGTTTGGTGTGTATTGCTAGACAGGTTTTTTTTTTTCCTTGGGAGAGTGCACAGCACAGGGCCAATCAGCACTGTCCAGACAGAGGGTCAGGTGTCATGCGGCCTCATAGGACAATCAGGGAGAATGAAAACTCCTCCTACAAGCTTTAACCAGACACTGATAGAAGTCACAAAACTCACTACTGATGAGAAAAGGTATTTAGCAGTTCATATTTACTAAAATAATTATATTTCTGTGTACTGTGGGAGAGCAGATATAGTGAATGCAGGTTCCTGGGTTTAGTAACACTTTAAAAAGTGGAATTCATAAAATGATGTTAACCGCTTGGTGGCCGAAAGGTTAGCGCTTTTGTCTTGTAGCTCTGGGTCCTGGGATAACCCCTCACCCAATGACTCTATCTGCATGGAGTTTGCATTGTTAATTGGGTTTCCTTTGGTTTTTCTACCACAAGCCAAGTATACATTCGTAGCTTAAAGTGACACAAAATGATATCCTTATTTTTCAAATATAATCCATATACATCTGCCACTTAAAGTGATTGTAAATGATTGCCTTGTAAAACAACCCATTCAGTGTAAAATATAAATGTAAGGCAAAAAGACTTGTAAATGTGTGTATGTGTGTGTGTGTGTATATATATATATATATATATATATATATATATATATATATATATATATATATATGTATGTGTATATGTATGTTATATATATATCACATACAATTGCGACACAACTCCTATTTTAATTGAATGTTATAAAAAACTTTTTGTTTCAATCTGCAGCCGCTGTAACTTTCTGTCAAAAGTGCAATGCAATATGGCTACCTGGGGTAACGCCCCCCTGAAATGTCATTTCCTGCGTGTGTGATTGGCTCACTGATTTTCCCAGAAGTCTTCACTAAGATACAAGTCAGATTTTGAGCATCCCCTGCAGCAAAAAATGTAATTTTTGAGATAGGGCTCTTTCACACGGGCGATCCGATCAGATCCGCCTGTCAGTTTTTTAGGCGGATCTGATCGGATCCTCCATGCAGCTCTATGGGGCAGCGGATGTCAGAGGAGACACCTCCGCTGACACCCGCTGCCATCCGTATCCGATCCTGTCCGTGAAATCTGGACGGATGGAAACCCTATTTTCCATCCATTCAGGGATCGGATCGGATGAGAGCGGACAGGCGGTCCGCTCTCATCCAATCCCCCATAGAGAGCAGCGGGAGCTGTGACACCTCCCTCTCTGCACTGCAAGCGGAGACAGAGCTGTCATCCGCTGGCTCAGCGGGGATCGGCGGATCGATCCCTGCTGAGCAGCACGACCGTGTGAAAGAGCCCTTACTCCCAAAGGTAAATCGCGTCTAAAGGGATGCAGATCCTGCCACTTTCCTCATTAGAGCCCTGCAGGTGCAGCAGCTGATAAGTATAAAACCACTCCCATACAGATTCACATGGACACAGAGAAACAGCTATTTCTTCAGAATACCAGAAGGTAGCAATCTGCAACAAAGTTTGGTAAAATCCCTGCAATGTACAGAGATCGCCCAGGGGGTGATTACTCTTTAATGTTCCTTATTTCCTGCTTTAAGTTTAAAAAAAAAAAAGTTTGCAAAGTACAGTGGAACAGGAATTGATCAAACTTTCCCAGCATTTAGCTTTATTGTGTGAAAATCCAAAGCAGTGCATTTTTTTTTTTTTTGAGGGGGTGGGGTTACATCATAAAATTTGACTAGCTTGAAAGCCTGGAATGCGATTCATGATGATTGGATCCCTGTTTAGCGCATGCTATTTTAAAGTGCACCTGTCTTGGATAAACGACTTAAACTGAAAATTCTGCAGCCTGTCCAAGAAATTGGAGACATATCTGTGGCATGAAGTAACGAGTTCCTCATACCATAATATCACCATTTGCCAGTCAACTGGCCCTCCTAACCCTCTTTTCTTTCATCGTATTGTAACTCTACAGTCTCTCTTTATATTGTAAAGATCTGTTGGCACTATATAAATTCTGTATTATAACTGTATCCGCCTATAATAATTATATTTCCGCTGCATATGGAAAATAGGTATACTCAAAGTGGCAATAGTTTAAATCAGGGTTTCTCATCCAGGGTTCCTCCTGAGGTTTCTAGGGGTTCCTTGAGTAATGAGCAATTTCTGCCTCTCCTATAAGTTCCCAATGACACCATTGTTCTTTTTAGCTATCTGTAAGGGGGGTAATTCTTCCCAATGATGACAAGAGTAAGGAGCATTCTTCCCACTGACTGTCACACCAATGTGTCATGAGTTATAGATTTTTACATTTTTAACCACTTAAGCCCCGGAAGATTTTACCCCCTTCCTGACCAGGGTTTTTTTTACGATTCGGCACTGCGTGACTTTAATGGACAATTGCGCGCGCGGTCGTGCGACGCTGTACCTAAACGAATTTGATGTCCTTTTTTTCCCACAAATAGAGCTTTCTTTTGGTGGTATTTGATCACCTCTGCGATTTTTTTTTTTTATCATGCGCTATAAGAGCGTCAATTTTGCAAAAATAACAATATTTTTCACATTTTTTTTATATGAAATTCCCCCAAAAAAATGTAAAAATCAAAATTTTTTAACATTTTAGGCCAATTTGTTTTATGCTACATATGTTTGGTAAAAAAAAATCGCAAAAAGCGTATTTTGATTGGTTTGCGCAAAAGTTATCTCGTTTAATAACAAAGGGAAAGATTTTTGTAATTTTTGGTGTTTTTTTTTTAACGCGTAATGGTGGCGATCTGCGAATTTTTTTTTTTTTTTTTTATTGCGGTACTGCGACATTGCGGCGGACAGATCGGACCCTTGACTGACATTTTTGACACTTTTGGGGCTACCAGTGACATTACTACAGTAATCAGTTCTATATATACATATGCACTGTTACTGCAAAATGACACTGGCAGGGAAGGGGTTAACTTTATTGGGGAAGGAGGGGTTAAGTGTGTCCCTAGGGGCGTGCTTCTAACTGTGATTGGACATGGCTACTGGTGTAGGAACAGTGATCAATGGTCCTACATAGTAGAACCGTATGATCACTATTCCTACACAGGGGAGAATGACAGACGGCTTGTTTACATCAGCCGCCTGACTTTTCTCCCTCTCCACCGACGATCGCTGAGTGACCGGCGGACATCGAGTCCGCCGGTCACACGTACGGACTTCCGAGGGAATGAGCCGGGGCGGGCGCGCGCCCGCTATTGGCTCACAAACTAGTGACAGGCAAGTGACGTACTTGTACTTGCGGCGGTCGGCAACTGGTTAAGCAGGGGTTCCCTGAGACCAGAAATTTAAGGGTTCCTCTGTGTTGAAAAGGTTGAGACAGGCTGACTTAGAGGTTGCAGGAGATGTGAGGAATACTGAGGTTTCCGAACTTCTATGTCACTGGGGGGGGCGGGTGTAATGCATGGCATTTGCCCAGGAGCCTCGTACCCCAAATCCATGCAGCTGTTAATCAGAAATTGGGAGCCATCTTGTCCGAATGTGCCTGTGTGTCCAGGACATAAGACCGCCCAAATTGGATACTAAAGCTTTTTGTCGATTTTTGGTATTTAATTTTTGCTAATGGCTCTTAAGATTTATGGATTTTGATGTCCAGGTCTGCATTCATTATGAGAATATCTCACTCTCTCTACCTTTATAAAATGGGAATTCACACTGCCATTTTCATAATACAGGGGCGCCCAACCTTTTGAAGAGCAAGGGCCACTTAAGCGACTTAGTAATCGGTCGCGGGCCACAATGAGCTGAGCGGGCAGAAAGCTCACCAAACCCGCAAGTAATAACAGAAGTCTATGGCTCTGTGCAAGCAACCCGCAGGTATACCTGCAGCCTAGTAACCACAGCAGAAGAGGGATACCCATATATACACTGTGATTTTAGAATATAAACTGACCTTTAATAATCTTCCATTCAGGAATCTCCCTTGCTACAGGTATTGCTGGCTGTTGCTGTCCCAGGCGGAGTGCACTTGGTATCACTCTGCCTGTGATAGGAGCGGGCGCTATGCAGGAAGCATCAGCTTATGGGGTTCTGCTCCCTCCGCAGCCGTGCTTTCTCTAGTTCTGGCTGTATTCAGAACACTGATGTTCTGGGATGGTGGGTCAGGAACACTCTGTCTTGGCTTGCCGTAATGCCATCCCAGAGCAGGAGGTCGTGGGCCATGGAGCCCTCTGATGTGGCCTGCGACCTTCTGCTTTGGGATAGCAGGTCTGATGGCCCGCGAACAAGCGGGTTGTCATAATATACCAGGAGGGACTTCGTGTTGAGAAGGGACAGAGCTGGGAATCGTGGAAGGAAGATCTTGCAAGGATACAAGTAGTCGTCATTGACTTGTCCCATCAATCTCTACTTATAACCAGGGCATGACAAATTTGCTTTGAAATTAGGATCCAGTTTTTTTTTTTTTTTTTAATACTAATAAAGCTTTATTTTCTGTGACCAAACCCCTTCTCTTAGGCCCTTTTTGCATGGGGCAAATCCCTTTTTCATGGCCTCCGCTTGCTCAGCGGGGATCGCTCTGTTGAGCATGGTGGTGGGAGTGTCATGGTCTGGGGCTGCATGAGTGCTGCCGGCACTGGGGAGCTACAGTTCATTGAGGGAACCATGAATGCCAACATGTACTGTGACATACTGAAGCAGAGCATGATCCCCTCCCTTCAGAGACTGGGCCGCAGGGCAATATTCCAAGATAACGACCCCAAACACACCTCTAAGATGACCACTGCCTTGCTAAAGAAGCTGAGGGTAAAGTTGAAGGACTGGCCAAGCATGTCTCCAGACCTAAACTCTATTGAGCATCTGTGGAGCATCCTCAAATGGAAGGTGGAGGAGCGCAAGATCTCTAACATCCACCAGCTCTGTGATGTCATCATGGAGGAGGGGAAGAGGACTCCAGTGGCAACCTGTGAAGCTCTGATGAACTCCATGCCCAAGAGGGTTAAGGCAGTGCTGGAAAATAATGGTGGCCACACAAAATATTGACACTTTGGGCCCAATTTGGACATTTTCACTTAGGGGTGTACTCACTTTTGTTGCCAGCGGTTTAGACATTAATGGCTGTGTGTTGTTATTTTGAGGGGACAGAAAATGTACACTGTAAGCGCCGGTTCACATTGCAGCGTCGCTACTTCGCACCGCGACCTCGGAGCGGCCGCCACGGACTTCATAACATTGAAGTCTATGGCGGTCGCCTCCGGGTCGCCCCAAAGAAGCTCCGTACCCTTTTTCTAGGTCGGAGCGACTTGTGTTGCTCCTATTAGAACGGGTCCGCAGCTTCCCTATGGGAGGCGACCTGTGAGGCGACCAGGTCGCCTCACAGGTCGCCCTAGTGTGAACCGGCACTTATACAAGCTGTACACTCACTACTTTACATTGTAGCAAAGTGTCATTTCTTCAGTGTTGTCACATGAAAAGATAGAATAAAATATTTACAGAAATGTGAGGGGTGTACTCACTCTTGTGAGATGCTGTGTGTGTGTATTTATATATATATATATATATATATGTGTGTGTGTGTGTATATATATATATATATATATATATATATATATATATATATATATATATAATATAATTCTCTATCTTCTTCTTTTTTTTTTTTTTTTTCATTGTCGGAAGTCTGGTGTCCCTACCAGACGGACCACCACTTCCAAATCGCCACCTCCTTCTGCATACAAGATTGGAGGGGGAGCAGTGTAACATACCATCTGCTTGTGGCTTGTGTATAGCAGCAGTTTTGGGCTGGGATCCACTGCATCTGATCATGTAAATGCCTTGCAAATCTTTTTCAAAAAGCCGTGTCTCAGATTGTGTTGTGCTTTGAGTTATTTTTTTCTATGGGGGGGGGATGTGAAGCTTTGTGTAGCCAGCAACCAAAGAAATGAAGGAGAGTTGTGTCGGAGTGAGAATACGCCAAGTCTGCATATTTAGTTTGCCCGTACGGGGTGTAGTGACGGGACGCTTCTCCTAAAAGCACAGGAGCGAACCCCGCTAGATTTTAGTGGAAATTGCTTGATTGTATTGTGTAACTTTACAGACTCCAGCCCAGCATGGCAGTGAACTGGTTAAAGAGGAGAGCACTGCTGGTATAGATGTAGTTGCAGTGCGTCTTGCAGCAAGTGACAGTCCCACGTGCTTCATCCTGCTTTAAGGAGGTTGGGGGGGTTGGAGGAAGGACATTTGATCTTCGAGCACTTTTTAACATGTCTGTTTAAGGTGGCAAATTGCCAGTGGAAAATTTTGGCTGCCGTCTCCCGGGGGGCCCATCTGATTCGTTTGGATATTGGTTACGGATCGGGATTGGTAACTGCAGTGCGTTATTTATATCTGCATGTTCCTGGAAGGAGCAGTGGCTTTGAAAAGAGGGGTATTTTTGGAGTGCCTCAACTGCTCGGCTTCCTCTCTTTGTTTGGGCATAATCATTCACTGCATCATATATAACCTAGCAACATGCATCACCGCAGAGCGGCTGCGAGGATTGGCTGGAAGTAGCATTTGTGCTAGCCAATAGGGAGCCTGTTGCCATAGCAGAGGAAATGTTAGAGGTGAGTCTGCAGAGGCATGCACGGGAACATTTGTGCCCTTCTGCTCGCTGCTCGGGGAATCTGTGGCACTTACAAAAGACTGATTGATAACACTTTAGAGCAGCAAAAAAAAAAAAAAAAATGTGCAGTCATCGCAGGCTTGACACTCGCAGCCCTAAAATTGTGAAGTTCCTTTCCCATATTACCCCCCCTTTTTATAAAATCTAATTATAAGAGATTGTGAATACAGCACGAAGGATGCCATTTTTTTTTTCCTCCTGGTCAGGGAGAATGCAGCACAGAGCCCAGAACATGTCGCCCTCTTGTATGATGAGATGTGTGTTTGTGGGATGTGGCAGAGAGGAGAGTACCGATGCTTTATTTTATTAACCACTGCAGTGCCAGACAGCCCAGCACATGCCTCACACACAGCCTGCCCCTTCCCATCGCCGTTAGCGCGGAGTGGACTTGTGTCCTGCTGCTGCCAGGTACACTGCAAAAACACCTTGAGGGGGTTCCTACAGCCTTGTGCATGTTTCTGACGATGGGGGGGGGGGGGGAGATGAAAAAAAAAAATAGCACATTTTATGCGTGCCGGAGCGTTGTAGCTGCAGCGTGCAGAGGACCGATATCTCGGAGCGAGCAGAGGCTGGGTACCAGCACACCGATAGTTATGGTATAGATGCTGCGTTTGGGTATCTCACCAGTTTGTAGGATTATTAGCATCATTTGGTATGTTGTCACCCACTTGTGTCAGAATTGGGGAAATAAAAAAAAAAAAAAAAAAAAATGCAGCTTGTCGTGCACGCAGCAGAATCCTGGCTGCTGTTGTCAAGCAGAGTATGGAGTGCTTAGCAAGGAAACAGTCAAAAATACACTGTTTACATTCAGCATTATACAGACGCTAGTCCTGTTGTTTTTGATGCAGTTGGGGGGGCAAATGCTGTTTTGTCAAATCTCAGTTTGGATTTG
>NC_138779.1:210671507-210696507 GCF_965119305.1 Pelophylax lessonae | reverse complement strand
GCGGAGTTCCGCCCCCCCTCCTCCAAAAATTAAAGGTCAGCAGCTACACATACTCTAGCTGCTGACTTTTAATATTAGGACACTTACCTGTCCTGGAGTCCAGCGATGTCTGCACCGCAGCCAATGTTTCCATCGACTGTCTGGTGCTGCCGCCGCCATCACCGATATGGCAGTGAAGCCTTGCGGCTTCATGGGCGGGTCCCTACTGCACATTCGGATTGGCTTGGCAGCAGAGGGTAGGAGGAGGGGCCCAAATGTTTCCAGGAAGTGGGGAAGGGTACCTGTCAAAAACAGGTACCTGTTCTCCCCTCCCCCCTGAAAGGTGCCAAATGTGGCACCGGAGGGGGGGGGGAGGATGCAAATGAGCGGAAGTTCCACATTTGGGTGGAACTCCGCTTTAACGACACCCCCAGATGAGTTTGCATATTGCAGTGCGAACTGTCAGTTCGGACATGAATCGGATTGCATAGGTGGGAACCACCATGCGATCCGATTCTGGTGCGGACCCAAAAAGGTTCCTGTGTGAGTTGTGCCCAAATGCGATGCAAATTCAGCCATACAATCTGTATGACTCAATTTGCATCGCACAGACATCGCATGTGACTTGCAGAGCAGTGTGCTGCGAATCATATGCGGTCTGTCATCGCAGATATGTGAACTGGCATGGAGACCTGGTTAGTGGTAAAAACCGGACAGGGGTTCTAGAAGGAAAAAAAACATTTTGGCTGGCTTGACATATACTTTAACTGGATTGGTGACTACATGTTCCAGTAGTTTGACAAATGTTGTTGTTCCAGGTAGTTTTTGTCTATAGATCTGTTGGATGATGGTGGCATCTGCCAAATCTTTGAAACCTATGGGCATTTTAATAACTCTCTATGGTGGGCTTTATATGAGGTCATTCAATAGTTTATATCTCCAAGAATTCAGCAGAAATAAATAAAAATTTTCTTTGGAAAGTCAAATCTTACCATATATTTGTTATTGTAAAGCTTTACCCCTGCATCTTGTAGGCCGAATACGGCTTCCAGTGTTAGATGATGTTATTAAAGCGAAGCTACGCTGCATCTGAGCACCACATACCAAAAAACGTTATTTAATTTATTTTTAATATTCAAAGCAAACTCCAAAATCCATCCTTTTCTCTATGCTTTATTTTCCTAAGAAAAACTTAAAAACTTGTAAAGTTCCAAGAAGCTCGGACGCATTTCGACTAGGGATCGACCGTATATCGGGGGCCGATATACACTTTCCCCGATATATCGAAATCGGCCCCTGAGGTTACCAATATTTCGAGAGAGTGCTTGTACCGGAGTGATGTCTGCAGCTAGAGGCATCACCCCGGTACCGGAATCCATAGCCGATGGTCGGCTGTCTTGTAATGACAACCGATGCGGCTGAGAAGCCACTCAGCTGTCATTACAAGGAGCGGGAGGGGATGTACCCCCCTCCCCCCACCACCTTCCGCAGCTCACCCGGCTCTCCCGTCCCACCGGGAGACCCGGGCATCCTACCTCCACCGCCGAAGAGAAGACCTGGGTCTCCATGTAAAAAAACCTGGAAGTGATGTCATGACATCTCTTCTGGGTACTTGGCGCAGAGTTAAAAAAAACTGACAGCATTCAAAACAGCCAAACTTAGGCTACATTCACACCTGAGCTTAGCGTTTTTTTACCGCGATTTACAGGCATTTTTACAGGCGTTTTTTGTGCAGGCGTTTTTAGATTGAATAGAGACCAATGGAAAACGCCTGTAATCTGCCCAAAAAGAAGCTCATGTACTTTTTTGAGCGTTGGGCGTTTTGCTCACAGCGTCAAAACGCTCAGATGTGAACAGGGGGCCATTGAAATGAATAGGATTTGTCTTGTTGGGCATTTTGAGAGCTGATCCTAGAGCAGAAAAACTCCCCAAAAACGCCTACATGTGAACGGAGCCTTAGCGTTTTGAATGCTTTTCAGTGCAGAGGAGGGGGTTTGGGGTCCTTTAGACCCCCCAGATCCCTCCACAAGGAGTACCTTTAGAAAAAATGTCGGCCGATACCGATATCCGATGACCAAAATATCGCTATCGGCATTAAAAAACGATATCGGTCGATCACTAGTTTCAACCTTGATGGTCTTCCTCAGGGGGTTGCCCTTGGATAACCAATCATGAAGCTCTAGAGTAAAAATATGAGTATGCATATATAAAGGTTCAAACATGCCCAAAAAATTCTTCCATACAATAAAGGTCATTGTATAATGAACTTGCATAGCTTATGAAGTATAACAGAGTGGGTTATATGATATCAAAGGTCCCAAGGAGAGAGGGGACTGGGGGACAGGAAGGAAACAAGGTCAGGAGTGGGTACCAAAATGCCCCTAGTATGTGTCCCAAGCACAAGGGATTTCTGCTTTTCTGATGATATGAAGCTTCCTGGCAAACAAATTGGGTGGATAATCTCAAAATATAAATACAAGAAAATGTATAACCGTGAGAGAGGTCTGAGCAAAGGAGACCAAACATCCATACCTTTTTTGTCTTTGGTTTTTTGTATCTATACACAAATGGTTTGCCTTTCATTTCTATTTTAAACTGAATGTGTTGTTTTGCAAGGTGCGGGTTCACATATTCTTTAATGGACAGGCAATCGTTGTACATAGGCTATTACTGTCCTATGAGAAATCCTAGATATCTTTAGTTTTAGTTTGATTTTGTTACATACTTTATATCCATGTTCCTTTTTTCTTTTACATTTATTTTTTCATATCGACCGCGTTGTATTTTAGGAGTTTTGCCCCTTTAAAACTGTTGCCCGAGGCTAAAAGTGTGCGTCTCCTGAAACTTTTCCGGAGTGTGTTGCTAGCATTCATGGAGCGTGCTATAGATGTTAATCACTTTGAAGTCCGCTTCCCAGACAGAGCAGTTTCTTTTGAAATCTCTTTGTCTTGTAACTACATAAATATCTGTCAGTCATTCTAAAATCTTAAACTTCTGCAGGTGAACGCCCCTTTTTCTATCCATTTTTACCTCAAGTTCACAAACCTACGTAGTTTTTCAAATGTCTGGTTCTGGTATAATGATTGACGTTAGCGACTGTGCATGCATATAAATTTAGTATCCTAAATGTGCAAAGATAAAAACAACAAACTATTTTTAGCAGTGTCCTATTTGGCAGGGACCTGTAGGTGTTGGAGGTGACTCTGTATGCTATTACATTGTTATGAATGGGAGCGGTTAAACATTAGGCATCCAACAGTTGGCTGCATGTAAAAAAGAGACTTTGGGCCTTGTTTGTAAAGCTGTTGCAAGGAAGAATGGTTCCCATGACTAGCCGTAGCGGCCAATTACATGGCCGCTTTCATTTTCCTAATAACAAAATAGTGCAGCGCAATCCTAGTGGTAAATTCTTAAATCGTAAAGTAAATCATGCAGAGTCCCAATGTTAATAGGTGTCCATATAAGCAGATAGAATCTCCAGTGTAAAGTGGTCCTATGGCAATTCCATAAGGTGCTTGTCTCCACGAGTGCTCATGCAAACCCACCACCTGTTCACACTGCCACTCACCTTAAAGCGGAGTTCCACCCAAAAGTGGAACTTCCGCTTTAGGTGGTCCTAACCCCCTGACATGCCACATTTGGCATGTCATTTTTTTTGGGGGGGGGGAGTGGGTACCTAGTTTTGACAGGTACCCGCTCCCACTTCCGCTCGGAGCACCGCGGCACCCTGAGCGGAAGTTCTTCTTTCCCCCTCCCTCCCTGCAATCTTCTGGGACAGGTCAGAGGTCCCAGAAGTTTGCCGGCCAATCACAGCGCGCAGCGCGACTCGTGCATGCGCAGTGGGTACCGGCTGTGAAGCCGCAAACTGTCACAGCCGGGTGCCCACAGCAGTGATGCTGGCGCCGAGGGAGAGGATCGAGGCTTCGGGCGGCCGCATCGCTGGACCGTTGGACAGGTGAGTGAAATGGCTGGAACTCCGCTTTAACAACCAGCATGTCATCTCAAAATCAAAGCGCATCCTCACACTTTCTTCCTTAAGCGTAGTAAATGATTACACCTCTAAAGCACTGTCAGCTCCTTAAACAATGTTACCAATATGTATAGGAGAAAAGAAAGAACGATCTAATGCTCTCTGTATGCAGTCAAGCAATCTTTAATCCATAATGGTAAATAACCCACATTTGTGAAGAAAATAACAGCGTATATCTGCAGAGTTTGCGAGCAGGCGTGCATCAGGTCGACCGACCCGGAAGAGTGAGAGGCGGCCGCGGGTCACGTGACGTCCCCCGTACGCGTTGCGTCCGTAAAAGTAGGTGGGACGCTTTCATTTTCCAACTTTAATTTTGCAGTGCAGGTGTTAAAGCGATTGTAAAGGTACAGTTTTTTCTTTTTATTAACAAACATGTCTCTACTTTAATTGCACAGAGCAGCCCCGAACCTCCTCTCCACCAATGCTCCTGGCCCCTCCTCTCTGTCCAGTGCCCCAATGGGGGGCACTTGTATCGATTACATTAAAGTAATAAATGTTTAGGCATCAGCATCCTTACCCCCCCCCCCACCACTTACCTGAGCCCTCATTCGATTCAGCGCCATGACCGCCTGCAGCTCTTTTCTCGCATGCTATTCTTACCTGCTCTGTGCAGTGAGTTTGCACAGAGCAGCTTGGGTCCTCCTCTTCTCGGGTCCCCTTCCGGCTCTCCTCGCCTCTCCCTCCTGTCCAATGCCCCCACAGCAAACAGCTTGCTATGGGGGCACCTGAGCCAAGCCGCAGCTCCCTGTGTCCATTCAGGCACAGTGGTGTAGTGGTTAGCACTTTCACCTAGCAGCAAGAGGGTCGCTGGTTCGAATCCCAACCACGACACTACCTGCCTGGAGTTTGCATGTTCTCCCTGTGCCTGCGTGGGTTTCCTCCGGGTACTCCGGTTTCCTCCCACACTCCAAAGACATGCTGGTAGGTTAATTGGATCCTGTATAAAAATTGGCCCTACTATGTATGCATGAATGTGAGTTAGGGACCTTAGATTGTAAGCTCCTTGAGGGCAGGAACTGATGTGAATGTGTAATGTAAATGTAAAGCGCTGCATAAATTAACAGCGCTATACAAGAACCTGAAATAAATAAATAAATTCAGACATGGGGCTCCGGTTCGACAATGCCCCCTCTCTGTTCTGATTGGCTAACTAACTTTCATTGACAACAGCGGGAGCCAATGGTGCCGTTGCTGTGTCTCAGCCAATCATGAGGGAGAGTTTCGGACACCCAAGGCACTCGTGGACGTCACTGGAGGTAGATCGACTCGGGTAAATATTGGTTGGTGGGGGGGGGGGGGGAAGCTAAGGGGGGTTGCTACACACAGAAGGTTTTTTTTATCTTAATGCATTAGGATAAAAAAACCTTCTGACTTTACAACCACTTTAAAGAGGAGCTCCAGTCTCCTGTGAAATAAATTAAGTCAGCGGCTACAAAAACTGTAGCTGCTGATTTAAAAAAAAACAGCCACTCACCTGCCACGATCCAGCTCTGTGCTCACCCCAGCCAGTTTCACCTGCTGTCTTCTTTCCTCGGCAGCGGCATCTTAACTGTGGGCATTGCAAGTGGTCCCACAGTCTTCTGGGACCTGTCGCATGTCCCAGAAGATTGGGGGGGATCAGGGAGGAGAACTTCTGCTTCCAATCGTCTAGGCCAGGGATCCTCAAACTACGGCCCTCCAGCTGTTGCGGAACTACACATCCCATGAGGCATTGTAAAAACTTCAGACATTACTAGGCATGATGGGAATTGTAGTTTTTGAACCAATGGAGGGCCATAGTTTGAAGACCCCTGGTCTGGGCAGTCATGGGTTGGTGGGAGCAGGTACTTGTCAAAATCGGGTACCTGCTCCTCAAAAGTGGCAATTGTTTGAAAGGAACGGGAAAAGAGTCCTTAAAGCTGAACTTCCCCTTTTGGGTGGAGCTCCGCTTTATCATGTAGGCACAAGTAATCAAGTAATGGCACTTTTCCACTGCATGGTACGTGTTAGAACGGTTCGGTATGGTTTGGTACAGCGGCGCTTTTCCACTACATGGTACGGCTCGCTTAAACAGTACCACCTCGGTTGGGGTAACAAGCGGGCCGTACCGATACCATATCCCACAATCCTTTGCATGCAGCCTTGATTGTTTGTCACTACTAGCCACTGATTGGTCAGAGAATCGTTGTAATCCCACCCACTTACTACTTTTAGTGGAAAAGCAAACCGCGCCGAGTAGGGCCTATACAGTGCTGAAACGTGTCGTCTGGTATCACGCAGTGGAAAAGCAAACTGAGCCGAGCCGGGCCAAGCAGTGCCGAGAGGAGCCGAGCCGGTACTTGCAGTGGAAAAGTGCCATTAGTTGGCAATTTTACCAGATGGGTGTTATTTTTTTTATTTAGGTCCCATGAGCAGCCCCAGAACACCCCTCCACTTCCTCATCTAACAATACAATAGCAGTCACCCGAGTGACTTGACTGAAGGCCGGGCATTTCCACCCGAGGGGGGTTGGAGGAGTTGTGCCTCTGGCTGTGCCGATTCTGACTTTCAGAAAAGTATTTGAAAAGGAGCTTCTAGAGGTATTAATATAGATGTGCACAGCTGTCTGTCATAGCTGGGAGTTTGCTTTTGCCCACAGCTGCACTTTAAAGCTGAACGCCAAGTAAACCACTAAACACACAGATGAAATGCATCAAAGGGAGCCGTTTTACCTGCCAAAGAATTAGCATTTTTGCCCATCCAGCCTTGAGATTTACACCACACTTACACATAGCACAGCTCCCTTCTGGCAGAGGAGGAGACCTGATTTTTCTCTGCAGCAGTGCAGAATGATGAGCACATCTGTCACTCTGCTCTCTCCTCCTATCAGCTTGTGCCTTCTTAGCACATCCAAATGCTTCCTCGTGTTACTTTATCCCTGACCTGCGCTCTTCTGTACAAGGATTGCAGAATTCTGATACCGGGCCAAATTCATTCACTTCTTTTCTTTAAAAAAAAAAAATACATTTAATGATCTAATAATGCACAGTTGCCTAAAGCTGGATTCACGCTGATGCGGTCCATTGCATCGCATGTCATTTGTACAGGAATCGCACCAGATTCCTGTAAGAACGACATGCAAAATTAGTCAATTCGCACTGTATCTGCACCGAAAACATGCAGAACCTTCTTTTTTTTTTTTTTTGTCTGCAGTGAAATCGGATCGCATGGGTGAAGCCTCTGTTGTATCTGTGCACAACTTTCTTAGGGCTCTTTCACACGGGTGTTCCGATCAGATCCGCTTGTCAGTTTTTTAGGCGGATCTGATCGGATGCCCATTCAGCCCTATGGAGCAGCGGATGTCAGCGGTGACACCTTCGCTGACACCCGCTGCCATCCGCATCCGATCCTGTCCGTGAAATCCGGACGGATGGAAACCCTATTTTCCATCCGTCCTGGGGATCGGATTGGATGAGAGCAGACAGGCAGTCCGCTCTCATCCGATTCCCCATAGAAAGCAGCAGGGCTCTGACGACTCCCTCTCCGCACACAGAGCGGAGACGGAGCTGTCATCCGCTGGCTCAGCGGGGATCGGCGGATCGAACCCCGCTGGGCAGAGCACGGTCCACAACGGAATGCGGACCGTGTGAAAGGGGCCTTCTAGTGCACTTTACGCATGTCATTTTTATTTTTTTTTTCCAAGGGGTCGACATTGTTTGTTCGTGCATCATTGACAACATTGAGGTAAAACGGAGACGATTGGTGTGTCTTACTGTATAGGTCACCGATCTGTGTAGTAAACATATTTCTATATTGGTTGACGCTTTAGTCGTACCAGGAATAGAACATGCTGCATTCTAAGTTTGGCCAGCCCATCAGATTGTACTTCAATTCTTTACCCTCATGCAGGTGTTGTATGAAGATTGCACAAAACGGATTGGCTTTCTGCTTGAGCGAAAAGCTTCCGAATTAAACTTTGGAAGGGTGATATTTGAGCGCTTTAATGGTCAAATATTGGGTTTCCGCAGAAAGTCTGTATAGGTCATTACAGGAACCGTCGTAACAGCAATATTATGCTGCAGGTCTTGTTCCTCGTAATATCCTAGTCTTACTTCAAAGGAGATACTACTTAGTGGGTCTATATTTAAAAAAAAAAATTGTTAAAGTAGAACTATAGGCAAAACTTTTTTTCATTATGGATGGAGCAAGGGAGGGTTATAACAGATTTTTTTTCGCAATCTGTGTCCCTTTGCAGATATTTTCCTTCACTTCCTGTCCCATAGCCAAATAGGAAGTGAGAGGAAATCCCTGCAAACTAAGGAAATTCCATGGGGACCCCTAGGTCACCAGAGCTAGTGTCCCCATTGGAAGATTTCCCCTCTTTTCTGGTAGTTTTCTGGTGAATATTTTCTACAAAATTGTGCCACATCCCTAATTCATATAGCTACAATAAAGTTTCCTCTAAGGGTTTGGGACTTCAAA
Organism: Pelophylax lessonae; assembly: GCF_965119305.1. NCBI lineage: Eukaryota > Metazoa > Chordata > Amphibia > Anura > Ranidae > Pelophylax > Pelophylax lessonae. The sequence goes on along the minus strand of NC_138779.1, from coordinate 210,688,058 downwards.
GGCACTTCATAAAATATACAAATTATATATATATATATATATACACACACACATACACACACTATATATATATATATATATATATATATATATATATACACACACACATACACACACTATATATATATATATATATATATATATATATATATATATATATATATATATATATATATATATAATTTATAATTTATATAAATGTATTTAATATGAATTATAAAATATAAATGTATACTTTATGAAGTGCTTTTAAAGTCCCAAACCTTTAGGCCCCTTTTACACTTGCCTCTCCGTCGGTGGACTCCGTTTTTTCCCTGGGGGTGGATCGACCTGCCGATCCCCCGCTGAGCAGGCGGATGACAGCTCTGTCTACGCTCTGTGTGCGGAGACAGAGCAGTCAGGTCCCCGTTGTCCTCTATGGGGGAATCGGATGAGAACGGACCGCCGTTCCATTCTCATCCGATCCGATCCGCCAGACGAATGGAAAATAGGGTTTCCATCTGCCCGGATTTGACGGACAGGATCGGATGTCAGCTGACATGTCTCCGCTGACATCCGATGCCACATAGGGATGCAAGGAGGATCCGATCAGATCCACCTGAAAAACTGACAGGCGGATCTGAACTGTCCGCAAGTGTGAAATGGGCCTCGGGGGAAACCTTTTTTGTAACTCTTACTTTTTTGGGGACAATCCAAAATTAGGGTTTTTTTTTCTTTTACTTTCACTTCTGGGTCACACTGGTGCGGCTTTAAAATTGTGCTTCTTCAGCTTGATTTCAAAGCCGCACATCCGTGCGATTTGCACTGCCAATTTCATTGCGGCCTGAGACTTAATTTAACAGAAGTCTATGCAAGTCGCAATTAAAACGGTAAAAAGTAGTGCAGGAACCTTTTTCATAATCGCTGCAACATGAGTCGCGGCAAAATTAATGGTTTCATTGCTGGCAATAAGGGTGCGACTTGTCATGCAATTTGACAGTTCCAAATCCAAGTTGCACTGGTATGAACAGGATATCAATGATAATGGTAAACAGGACAGATAGACCGGGTGAATCTCCTTAACAGGAGGCCTAGACGGCAATAAAAACTAAGAGGTGCATCAAATAGAAATTTTAGTAAGGAAACTTGCAAGATGCACTTCCAAGTGACTGACACCAAAATTTAGTTTTTTTTTTTAAATGTGTATATATATTTTTATATGTAATTGTATTGTATGCGACTTTTTAATTAATAGCATGAATATAAATTTGTCTGCCATTGTTGGCACCTTTTAAGGCAAGAAAAGCTCAAGAAAAACGCATCCCTTTACATTCTCTGTATATCTTAACACTGGTCTGTTGTGCTTCCATTGAGGTGTTAATAAATCTTGCTTGCTGCATTTTTTTTGTCCGTTAAAAAAAAAAAAAGAAAATGCACCAAAAACGCACCTCCCCAATGAAATCTGTTGTCACATGACCTATGAAAAACACACCATAAGCACAGTAAAATCACGGTAAATTTGTGGCAAAATCGCATACGTTTTCTACACCATTATCGCAAGAGTGGATTTGATTTAAATCAAGTCGATTTAAATCACGATTTAAATTAGTAGTAAAAAGGCTTGATTTAATTCTTAATTTTATAAAGAGCAACTGTCATCTCTGTCCACAGCGGTTCCTCCTCTGACCCGCTGTTGTTGACTCACTGACAGTCCGGTTCACTTTAATTGGACAGCTGGTGAGGTACGTGAGGGGTAGGTGAGGGACGTGGATGCCCGCTAACAGGTGCGGCTATGATGGATCTGAAATGACAGGTGCTCTTTAACTGTTCTTGCCGTTAGTGTAAAATTGTGTGAATACATCAATGCAGTTGCAGAGCTTGGATTCATTAAGAGTTCACCAAAAATGTAAATATTGCAGAATATACAGCTTCATTCTACATAACTAAGCTCCATTTCATGCTGAATAATCTAAATTATTGTATCTTAAATGGAAAACTATCTTTAAATAGATTTTTACTCCAAAAGCACTTTAAATAAATTTGATAAAAATCAAAAAATGTGATTAGGTGACGGTTCACATTAGTGCGATCGCAGAGATGGCATGTAATTCGGATCGCACTGCTCCTAAATGACATGCAATCTCTGTGCGGTGCAAATTTCAGCCATACAGTTTGTATTGGTGAATTCACACTAAAACACGCACAGGACCCTTTTTTTTTTATTCGCCGCAGAATCGGATCGCATGGTGGTTCACACTAGTGTGATCCGATTTTGTGCGAACTTGCGATATGCGATCTCAACTGGGGACGTCGTTAACTTTTAACTGACACCCCCTGCGTATCGCATATGGCAGTGTGAACTGCCATAGGGTGCGGATGCGATGCGGGAACACACTGCATATTCGTGTAAACCGGGACTTAAAGATTTTTTTAATTTTATTTATTTATTTTTTTCTTAAAAAGAAATCATCAATTTGTATCCACCCTGCAATAGCGGCACCTTTTTTATCTATTGGCAAAATGTCAAAAACACCATTTACCCCTGATATGTTTCGGCCGTTAAAATTTTGATGCATCTCTAATGAAAACTGAGAAGCTTTCTAATCTATCGCCATTCTATGCAAAACTAAAAAAAAAAAGATGATGCCTTTAGTTCTACTTTTAAGTGAACTGATGTAAATATGTTGAAAAATAGAAATAAAAATGTGTGCAGCTGCCATTAATTTTTTGTACCGTATATACTCGAGTATAAGCCGACCCGAGTATAAGCCGAGGCCCCTACTTTTACCACAAAAAGATGGGAAAAATCATTGACTCGAGTATAAGCCTAGGGTGAGAATGCAGGGCGGCGGGCATGGTACAGGAGAATGCAGGGTGACTGCCATGGTGCAGGAGAATGCAGGGTACTGGCATGGTGCAGGAGAATGCAGGGTGACTGGCATGGTGCAGGAGAATGCAGGGTGACTGGCATGGTGCAGGAGAATGCAGGGTGACTGGCATGGTGCAGGAGAATGCAGGGTGACTGGCATGGTGCAGGAGAATGCAGGGTGACTGGCATGGTGCAGGAGCATGCAGGGTGACTGGCATGGTGCAGGAGCATGCAGGGTGACTGGCATGGTGCAGGAGAATGCAGGGTGACTGGCATGGTGCAGGAGAATGCAGGGTGACTGGCATGGTGCACGAGAATGCAGGGTGACTGGCATGGTGCAGGAGAATGCAGGGTACTGGCATGGTGCAGGAGAATGCAGGGTGACTGGCATGGTGCAGGAGAATGCAGGGTGACTGGCATGGTGCAGGAGAATGCAGGGTGACTGGCATGGTGCAGGAGAATGCAGGGTACTGGCATGGTGCAGGAGAATGCAGGGTGACTGGCATGGTGCAGGAGAATGCAGGGTGACTGGCATGGTGCAGGAGAATGCAGGGTGACTGGCATGGTGCAGGAGAATGCAGGGTGACTGGCATGGTGCAGGAGAATGCAGGGTACTGGCATGGTACAAGAGGATCCGGGGTTGTAGGCATACTACAGGAGATGCAGTGCTGTGGGCATGGTACAGGTGGACCATGCCCGCAGCCCTGCATAGGCAGGTAGTGAAGCTGTTTCACTTACCTGTTCCAGAGGCGCCTTCATTTTAAAAATGGCGCCGCCCGGCGCCGACACGTCATTGCGCACGCGGTGCGTGAGCGGTGACATGTATGCGATGGGCGGTGCCATTTTTGAAAGCTTAAGCCCGTCGGAGCGGCCAGGGACTTTTTTTTCCTTGACTCGAGTATAAGCCGAGGGGGACGTTTTCAGCACAAAAAAATGTGCTGAAAAACTCGGCTTATACTCGAGTATATACGGTATGTGCCAAAAACCGTGAATTCATTATATTTGAGGCCCTAACTTGGATATCAATGTGTGCTCACATAAAAAACAACAAAGATATATAAACAAAAACATTGCTGTTAGGCTCGGTTCACATTTGTGCGATGAGGGAATGCTGCGAAAATGCAGCGTGATCTCGCATCGCATCCGCACATCTGGCAGGTTCACACTGCCATATGCGATACGCAGGGGGTGTCAATTGTTAACGACACCCCCAGTTTGATCGCATATCGCAGTGCGATCTGACAGTTCGCACAGGACCGGATCGCACAGTGGTTCACACGATTCTGATGCGGCTCAAAAAAAGCCTCCTGTGTGTGTTTGCTGCGGATACAGTGCGAATTCAGCCATACAAAGTGTATGGCTGAACTCGCATCCGAATTACATGCGATCTCGCAAGCCGCAATAATGTGAACCAGCATTTAGTGCCGGTTCACACTACCACGGCACGACATCGGGGGCGACCTGTGAAGTCGGGTGCACCGCGACTTCGGCGCGACTTGCACGGACTTCACATAATGGAAGTCAATGCAAGTCGCTCCGATGTCACCCCGAAGTAGTACAGGAACTATTTTCTAAGTCGGAGCGACTTGAGTCGCTCCTATTAGAACGGTTCTCGTAGCACAGAATGGACCGTGACTTCTCAGGTAGTGTGAACAGACACTTACTTAAACAAAATATTCTATGTTCAAATTCAATCAAGACTGTCCTTAAAAACATTTCTTCAAAACATCACGTGCATATGAGTGCTCTGTATTCTTAAAAAGTGTTGTGTTTTTTTTTTTTTGTGCTCCTCCACCTTAAGTAAGGGGGCCACTCACCTGATGACCAGATGCCCAACGTTATCAGGTGAGTGGCTCCCTTACTAAGGTGGAGGAGCACAAAAAAGGAGCACTTTTTAAGAATACAGAGAACTCGTATGCACGTGGTGTTATGAAGAAATTTTATTAAGGACAGTCTTAGTCCCGGTTCACACTAGGGCGACCTGTGAGGCGACCTGGTCGCCTCACAGGTCGCCTTAGGTCGCCTCCCATAGGGAAGCTGCGGACCCGTTCTAATAGGAGCGACACAAGTCGCTCCGACTTAGAAAAAGGGTCCGGAGCTTCTTTGGGGCGACCAGGAGGCGACCGCCATAGACTTCAATGTTATGAAGTCCGTGGCGGCCACTCCGAGGTCGCGGCGCGGTGCGAAGTAGCGTCGCCCCTATGTGAACGGGGCCTTTAATAAATTTGAACATTGAATATTTTGTTAAAGTTACAGCACTGTTTTTGTTTATATATGTATTTGTTTATGTGAGCACACATTGATATCCAAGTTAGCGCCTCAAATGATGTGAATATTATTATTATATAGTATTTATATAGCGCCGACTGTTTACGCAGCGCTTTACAACTTGAGGGTAGACGGTACAAATACAATACAGTAGGAATCAGAGGGCCCTGCTCGTTAGAGCTTACAATCTAAGAGAATATGTATTCACTTTGCTTCTCACTTTAGTAAATCGGGCCCAATGAGTTACTGACCTGGAAACTGTGCTACTGGAACATTTGTAACTCCACACCTGCATAATTCCAGACTAACTCACCAGTAAGGCTGAAGGATCAACATGACAAGGAACTAACATCTTCAGAAGGGGTTTGCATTGGCAGGGCACCTATTATGTTTTTATTGCATGACGGATAACTTTCATTCAAGTTATTTGTGAGCATTGTATAATCAGATCCTCTTTGAACTTTTGAGCTGATGTTCTTTGGTCATTTGTCAGTAGAGATGAGCTTGGGCGTGTTTGGATGCTCCTCTGAACCCATGTGGCCTAGCGTGTCAGGACGCTGTCACCTGTAAGGGACCAGCAATCTGCGGCTGCAGGGCGGGGAATGCCTTGGCCACAAATAATTGGCTAAGGCTCGGCCATGTGGACTCAGAAGAGCATCCGAACATGCCCGAGCTCATCAGAGATCTATTGTCCTGGTCAAGACTCAGGAGCCATGTTCTATTGTTAATGCTTGTGCTGCACAATTGGCATCATAATTAGTCAGGTTGAAAAAAGACACATCCATCCGGCTCAACCAATAAAAAAACAAAACAACAGTAAGGCTCCATGTACACGGGACGTTGTTAAAAGTCCCTTTGAATGCTGGAATTTTTAGAACGTTTGAAACGTCCGTTCGGTCGCGTTTGTACCCGCGTTTAGCGGGCGTTTAGCGGCGTTTGCGGGCGTTTGCGTTTAGAAGCGTTCCTAGAGGTCAAAAAAATTATTCCCCTTTAAAATGGAAAAACGCGAACGCTAAACGCGGGTCATCGCGTTTGGACGCGTTCGGGCGCGTTCAGACGCGTTCGGACGCGTTTGTGCGTTTGAAACGCCGGGAAACACACGTTCGAACGCAAATAATTGCGTTCTAAAAACAGTCCCTGAACGCAACTGCCTGCAAATGACTGTAAACGACCTGGTGTACATGGACAGATAAGATAAAATGTAGATGGGTTCAGGGGCTTCTGAAAAAAACGCCCAACTGCTCCTAAACGGCCATTTCCAGCGTCCCGTGTACATGGAGCCTTAAGAAAACCCAACCATACAATCCCATATACACAATCCTATACCTGCAGTTGATCCAGAGGAAGGTGAAAAACCCCAGCAAAGCATGATCCAGTTTACTACAGCAGGGGAAAAAATTCCTTCCTGATCCCCCGAGAGGCAATCAGATATTCCCTGGATCCACTTTACCTATAAATATTAGTATCCATTTATATTATGTACACCCAGGAAAGAATCCAGGACTTTTTTAAACCAATCTAGTGAGCAGGCCAGAACCACCTCTGGAGGGAGTCTATTCCACAATTTCACAGCTCTAACTGTGAAGAAACCTTTCCATATTTTGAGACGAAATTTGTTTTCCTCTAGACGTAAAGAGTGCCCCCTTGTCCTCTGTGATGATCCTAAAGTGAACAACTCAACACCAAGTTCACTATTTTGACCCCTTATGTATTTGTACATGGAGATCATATCCCCCCCCTTATGTATTTATACATGGAGATCATATCCCCCCTCATGTATTTATACATGGTGATCATATCCCCCCTTATGTATTTATACATGGTGATCATATCCCCCCTTATGTATTTATACATGGTGATCATATCCCCCCTTATGTATTTATACATGGTGATCATATCCCCCCTTATGTATTTATACATGGCGATCATATCCCCCCTTATGTATTTATACATGGCGATCATATCCCCCCTTATGTATTTATACATGGGGATCATATCCCCCCTTATGTATTTATACATGGGGATCATATCCCCCCTTAATCTCCTCATTGATCCCCTTATTTTCTTTTTTTGTGACAGTAGGAGACCAGTAAATATTCAGAGGCCAATACATTATATTAGGCTTGGGTTGTACAGCCATGTCTATGGGTTCAGGTACATATCTTCTGTCTCTTGGGGATAGGTCAGAAGGACGGGTTAGATAACCTATTGTCTCTCCTGGAGATATAAGCAGCACAGGCAGTCCATATTTATTTGACTTTTAGCCCCCATTCACACCAAATCCGACTTTGAAATCATGCGACTTCACTTGAAATAGCATGATTGTAAAGGCGCCTGTCAATGTGACTTGGCTGACATCTGTGTGACTTCATACACAGATGTCTATGCAAGTCGCACCTGAAATCACCAAAAATGGTGCAGGAACTTTTTAAAATCTGTGCGGAACCACAAAGTCGGCGTCCAACCAATTTGCACAGTTCCATTGCCGACAATAGTGCGACTTGTCATGTGATTTGGACCTGTCAAATCGCATGACAAGTCACACCAGTGTGAATGGGGGCTAAGTTAGCTTTGCTGTGAGGCCTACTACTTTATGTCATGACTGTATATATTGCAGACACTGAAAAGCCAATGTTCTGGTACGAGGATCTTGAAGTAGACCTGGTGCAGAAAAAATAAACTAACTAACAGCAGTCACTATGAGGTTAATAGGAGGATTAGTGAGGAAGGTCGGATATTCCAAAAATCTGAACCTGGGGGGGTGTGCTCTCAGGTTTGGGGGACGCCTTGGACTTGCACAAGATTTCATTTAGGGTGCATTCACACTTGCACTCTGATCCATTTCTGGGCACAGCTCAGCCCCTCGGCCCAGTTTGTAAAGTGTGATTGCTCCAAACCATACCGGGGTCCAGTTAATCGAACCATGTCCAGAACCACTAGGAACAGACGGTCCTGGGCGCAGTTGGCTTCTGATCCAGGAGGGTTTGCTGCAGTGCGAGTGCAAACTGCTATAGTACAGTTGTCTTCATAGAGGACTATGTAATGAAACAGAGATTGCTGGTCTGGCTTGCAGGGAAGTGTGCCCAGTACAGTAGGGCACAGGTGTCAAACACAAGGCCCGCGGGCCGAATGCGCCCCCCCCAGGTCATTTCATGTGGCCCTCGCATCTCTCCTGCAGCTGTGGCACCCCCCTTATAGTTGGCAGAAGAGAGGACAGAACTCCCTTGCCTGATCCTGTGCAGCTGCAGAAAGGCTCGTCTTTGCCCCGCAGCAGAGAGGAGGGCAGAACTCCTCCTTTAGATCCTACAACTCTCTGTGCAGCCGCAACACCACCTTTCTTCTGCCCCCCGGTCTCAGCATTCAGCAGACTCTGGAAGCTTACTCCAGCCCTCCTCTGGTTCTCCTCCAGACCCTGCACTTCTTCCCAGATCCACCCGCACCTTCTTCCTGGCAGCAGCACAAGGAAAGGGGGTGCATTGTGATGTAAGGAAGGATGGGTGACTCTTGACTGCTGATGAAGGTGGGGGGCTCTTGACATCTCATGTAAGGGTGTAGGGGGCGTGGGGTGCTCTGGACATCTAATCTATAACCCGCCCTTTGGGGGAACAATAAAAATGATGCAGCCCACGATTAAATTGAGTTTGAAACCCCTACAGTAGGGAATGAGGACAGGTGGGCCCTGGCACGGTTCACTTAGAACGGTCTCAGTGTGAGCGCACCCTAAAAAAGTACTTTGTGAGACTGCTGTTAGCCTAATATTTTCCTTGGCCAAGTGGTGGAACTCCAAGGTTTACTCTATACTATGCAAGGATTTGATAAACTTTTATTAAAGTTTTTTGCATGCTTCTGTTTTTAAGATATTTCTGTAGGCCAATTTTCAGTACCATTCAGGAGAGTCCAGAGATCACTTACCTTTTCCTGTAGGAATGCAGATGTTTCTAGTGAGTGAAATTCTGCATTGTTTGAGAAAAGCGAGGGAGCACCTCCATAGGGTTATTTTTACCTTGGGTGGCTCTGATGCTGATTATGTGCAACCAGCAGTACTATCTGACAGGGCCTTTACTGCCAACCTGACACCTTCCTTTTAACCACTTAAGCCCCGGAAGATTTTACCCCCTTCCTGACCAGGGGGTTATTTGCGATTTTTTTTTTTTTTTTTACTGTGTGACTTTAACGGACAATTGCGCGATTGTGCGACGCTGTACCTAAACGAATTTGACGTCCTTTTTTTCCTCACAAACAGAGCTTTCTTTTGGTGGTATTTGATCATCTGTGCGACTTTTTGATCATGCGCTATAAACAAAAAAAGTGCGTAAAGTTTGCAAAAATAACAATATTTTTCACATTTTTTTTTTATGAAATTCCCCCAAAAAAATGTTAAAATCAAAATTTTTTTTAACATTTTCGGCCAATTTGTTTTATGCTACCTATGTTTGGTAAAAAAAATCACAATAAGCGTATTTTGATTGGTTTGCGCAAAAGTTATTGCGTTTACTAACAAAGGGAAAGATTTTTGGTGTTTTTTTTAACGAGTAATGGCGGCGATCTGCGATTTTTTTTTTTGCGGGACTGCGACATTGCGGCGGACAGATCGGACCCTTGACAGACATTTTTGACACTTTTGGGGTTACCAGTGACATTACTGCAGTAATCAGTGCTATACATATGCACTGTTACTGTAAAAATGACACTGGCAGGGAAGGGGTTAACTGTATTGGAGAGGGAGGGGTTAAGTGTGTCCCTAGGGGCGTGTTTCTAACTGTGATTGGACATGGCTACTAGTGTAAAAACAGAGATCAACAGTCCTACATAGTAGAACCATCTGATCTCCATTCTTACACAGGGGAGAATGACAGGCGGCTTGTTTACATTAGCCGCCTGCCTTTCTCCCTTCCCGGCGAACGATCGCGAGTGACCAGCGGACATCGGGTCCGCCGGTCACACGCACTGACTTGTTAGGGAACGAGCCGGGGCGGGCGTGCGCTCGCCCACTATTGGCTCACAAGCGAGTGACAGGCTAGTGACGTACCGGTACGTCACTTTGCCTGGCCGGGGCTGACCGCCGCAGTATATGTGTTTGCGGCGGTCGGCAAGTGGTTGTTAAAGGAAATTCATCTTAAAGCCTAACAAAAGTAAGAGTTTTCCCATGTGGGGGGCTGTGCCCCCACTGTTCTAAGGGAATGGAGAACTGAGATATACCTAGCTGATCCTCCCCACACAAGACAAAGTCCCTGTGACTCGTGCCCCCTCTCCTCTAGTGGACTGGTTCTGATGTCATCAGACCCATAGACCTGCTCTAGCCTAAGAACGGCAGGAATAGTCCACCGCTGGATCGTGAGGGAGCACCGTTTGCTTGTGGGGTGTAGGATGGGGTGAATATACAGCTTTCTTGCTCTCCCCTGGACAAAAAAAGCAAGTAACCCATGCAATATGGGCACAGCCCCATTGCATGGGAAAACTTTATTTTTTTGCCTAGAGTTGGGGTTTAAGAGAAATGTGGCGATGTTATTGCTGTCCTCTTCCCCTAAAGGCCGGTGTCCATGGGCTTTTTTTTTACTTTAACTGGGTCTTGCATTTCCATACAAGTCAATGAGAATGCAAAACCCACTTGAAGCAGGTCAGGAGGTCAACTGCAGCTGATGACACTGATGCCATTGACACGGCTCCTAAAAAAGCTTCATTGACTGGATGTCCATTGTCCTGGAACCAATATGCAGATAGAGCTTTGGGATTTTCTCCAATACTCACACCAGCAAGTAAGAATAATTTCTAGCAATGGTAGTGTCTGTATTAATGCCCATGCTTGCTTTTAAACGCTGGTATTGTTCTTCTCAGAGTCCTATTGAACAGGGAGCCCACTGTGATCTTCAAATTATTGCTCCCTTGTATATTACCTTCATCAATGACCGTCCTTGCCACTATACCAATCGGGGACTGTTCTGATTGGGCACAGCTCCTGCACTTCCTGGTGTTGTCTGCTCACCCTGCCTTGTGCACATTCCTATTGGTCAGTGAGGCAGTCGATCAAAGGGATGCTTCAATAGGAATGTGTGGGAGGTTGTTAAACTGTGACCCTATCAGGAAGTGTCTGGGCTGTGCTGATCAGAATGACCTGAGTTATGAGCATGGGGGGGGGGGGGGGTCTTCACTTTTGTTTACCCCTTTAGGTTATTTTTTCTATTGTCTGTAAACTGGCTCCAAATATATTTGCTCACTTCAGAAACCAATAGCACAACTGTTGTAATTATATCAAAACAGAAAAAAAAAATAGTTTTCCCGTTCCAAACATACTAATGCTGTTTAACAATAATAACCCCTTCACGACCAATCCTTTTTCAGACATTTGTTGCTTACAAGTTAAAATCAGGATTTCTCTTACGTCCTCCGACAGTCGCCGCCCACTCATACAGTCTTCACTTATGGGGTATTGACTTCATCTCCACAGGAGTTTCTAGGCATAAGACTTGTAAAAGAACAATAAATCTACACAGTCACACCCATGGGGGCTGTCCTTCTAGTCCAATACCCCCCTGCAATAGCCATCCCACTTCAGTTTGTCTTCTGCCTAGCTTCAGGAGATGATGGGCTTCCCTGTGCTGAGGCTACAGTCTCAGCCTTTTTCTCTTTTTTTTCTCTTATGATTTTCTGGCGGTTGCGTTGCCCACCCCTCATGTCTACACTGCTTTGGGACGTCCCCATAAGTGAAGACTGTATGAGTGGGCGGCGACTGTCGGAGGACGTAAGAGAAAATTGAATTTTTGTAAAATTCCTTTCTCTGAGTCCTCCGACAGTCGCCGCCCCCGCCCCTCTTTTTGGGGTTCTTTGTTACAACACTTTCACTACTTGCGACCAAACTGAAGTGGGATAGTGTAGACATGAGGGGTGGGCAACGCAACCGCCAGAAAATCATAAGAGAAAAAAGAGAAAAAGGCTGAGACTGTAGCCTCAGCACAGGGAAGCCTATCATCTCCTGAAGCTAGGCAGAAGACAAACTGAAGTGGGATGGCTATTGCAGGGGGGTATTGGACTAGAAGGACAGCCCCCATGGGTGTGACTATGTAGATTTATTGTTCTTTTACAAGTCTTATGCCTAGAAACTCCTGTGGAGAGGAAGTCAATACCCCATAAGTGAAGACTGTATGAGTGGGCGGCGACTGTCGGAGGACTCAGAGAAAGGAATTTTACGGTAAGATTTTACAAAAATTCATTTTTTTTTTTGCTAGAAAATTACTTAGAACCCCCAAATATATAAATATATATTTTAGCAGAGACCTTAGAGAATAAAATGGTGATTGTTGCATCATTTTATGTCACACTGTATTTGCACAGCTGTCTTTCAAATGCAATTTTTTTGGGAAGAAATTCACTTTCATGAATTAAAAAAACAAAAGTTAGCCCAATTTTTTTTTTTGGGTAAAATATGAGATACCGTTATGCCGATTAACCACTTCAATACCGGGCACTTTTCCCCCCTTCCCGTCCAGGCCAATTTATAGCTTTTGTGCAAAAGTGAATATTTCGGCACAAACAATTGGCTGTATGCAATCAACTAAAGGTGCTAAAATAAGCTGCTATACCAACTGAGTTTACCACTTCAAAGCAATTCAATAATCCAAAACAACGGTATACACCACCAGCACTTTATTTCTATTATAGCACTTTAATACTGCACAGATTTTGTATTATAGCACCTTAATATTGCATATATGTTCTTTTATTTTTACATATTATCACTGAATGCACCTTTATTGGCGCTGTACCGTTGTTTTGGATAATTTATAGCTTTTAGTGCTGTTGCATTTTAAATGAAAATTGCGCGGTCATGCAACACTGTACCTAAACCAAATTTGTGTCATTTTTTCCCCCCACAAATAGATCTTTCTTTTGGTGGTATTTGATCACCGCAAGGTTTTTTTCTTTTTTGCTAAACAAATAAAAAAAGACCGAAAAGTTTGAAGAAAAAAAAAAGTTTTGTTTTTATGTTCTAAAATTTTGTAAATAGATATGTTTTTTTTTCCTGCACTGATGGGGTGGCACTGATGGGTGGGTGGCACTGATGGGTGGGTGGCACTGATGGGTGGGTGGCACTGATGGGGTGGCACTGATGGGGTGGCACTGGCGGGTGGCACTGGCAGGCAGCACTGATGGGGAGGGCACTGGCAGGCTCCCTGAGCCCTGATTGCCATCCCTGGTTGCCATGGTGGGCATCCCTGGGGTCATGGGTGGGAATCCCTGGGGGCTCTAGTGGCACCCCCCCAAGGGTCTGCACTGGTAATCAATGCTCTAAATACCCCCCCCCCGTCAGGAGAGCCACAGATCGGCTCTCCTCTACTTGTGTCTGTCAGGCACAAACTGAGGAAAGCTGATCAACGGCACTTCCTATTTACTATGTGACCAGCTGTGATTGGACACAGCTGGTCACATGGTAAAGAGCCTACATCAGTAGGCTCTTTATCGAGATCGGAGATGTGGTGTGTCAGAGTGATACACCGCAGCACTGATCGCCACTCTGCACGACCCCAGGAGGCGCGCAGAGCACATTACCCTGCCGCTATCATATGACGACGTGTCAGGATAATACAACCAATTCCCTATAGGGCGGGCGGGAAGTGGTTAAATAGACAGTTACCTGTTTAGAGTAACAGTAATTCCTGTTCAAACCACATGCAATTCTTTGCAGTGTGATCAAATCGCACCGCACTGCACGGTATTGATAATTGGCATCTGTACTCGCTCTTAAAAAAATAGGTATTGGTGCACAGAGAATAAACAAATCCTCCTACGTAAGTTGTACCTGTTTATTAGCAGTCTTCTCTACATCCATTCAAAGTCCACAATTTATAAAGCTTGCCTGAGGTGTTAATAAAACAAAAAGGGGGAGGAGAGCTGAGTACACTCTGCAGAGGGGAGCTCTGAGAGCTGATTGGAGGAAGGGGTCAAACCCCCCCCCCCCCCCTGCACAGGACACACAGAAACAAAGCTAAGGCTGTCAATCACAGGCTGTGTGCTGGCGCTCTCTCCCCCATCACAGTTTTATTGATTTATGCAGATAGCAGAGGAAGGAAGCAGCAGACAAAGTGCTCTGGATTGAGACAAGTACACACTATAAAGGGGATTGCTTTGTTAGTATTTACCTTTAGGCTCTAATGCAAATTCCCTTGCAAAGTGCAGCTGCCTGTTTGCCTTTAGTAAATCCGCTCTGATGCCTCCAGGTGTTTATGGGGCAATGTTGAAGCTCATAGGAAATCTGTCATTAAAATGCCTTTGGGAAAAATATTGATGGAAGCTGCCATTATGGTGGCTCCTGGGAAACATAACCACGCCCCCTGGTCCGCTGAGCTTATTCACTCACTGTGACTCCTCAGCCTCATACATAGGGGGGGGGGGGCAGTTTTCAGGAATGGCAGCTTCCCTCTGAGGCTTTTCATATGGGTGTTCTGGAGAGGAATGCGCTGTGGCCATTCTCGTTTTTCTCTAGTAACTTGCGCTGCAAATGCTGAATCACCTGGCTGTCGTCTTCATTGGCTTCAGTGATTTTAGGAACGCAAATGATAAATTCTGACTTTATTTTGTACATGCTTGTTTCCATGGCATGCTGGAGTCAGACAGCCAGGCAACTAGCATTTTTTAGGTTAACAATGGCAGTCTGTGAAGTTGTGTATTACTGCGATCCTCTGCTCAGGGAAATAGAAGCGTTTGTGGTATGTATGATGGAGGGGGACATTGTACAGCATTTCACTTTATGTCTTTTCACTATGCATCCCCCCCCGTGCAGAGTGCTAGCTCCTCTGTCCACCTGACAGGCCTGCCTGTGTTGGGGTTGTCATGTGTGGCCAGTGACGGTACTGGGGTGTATTCTGATTGGTGGAGACAGTTCAGGTGAAGTACTCGGATTAGCAAGGACAGTTCTGGTGGTGTATTCTGATTGGCGGAACATTTATGGTGGTGTATTCTGATTGGCGGAGACATTTATGGTGGTGTATTCTGATTGGCGGAGACATTTATGGTGGTGTATTCTGATTGGCGGAGACATTTATGGTGGTGTATTCTGATTGGCGGGGACATTTATGGTGGTGTATTCTGATTGGTGAGGACATTACTGGTGGTGTATTCTGATTGGTGAGGACATTTCTGGTGGTGTGTTATGATTGGTGGGGACAGTACTAGGGGTGTATTCTGATTGGTGGGGACAGTACTAGGGGTGTATTCTGAGTGCCGGGGACAGTTTTGATGGTGTATTCTGATTGGAAGGGACAGTACTGGGGATGTATTCTGATTGGTGGGGACAGTTCTGGTGAAGTACTTGGATTAGCGAGGACAGTTCTGGGGGTGTATTGTGATTGGTGGAGACAGTACTGGGGGTGTATTCTGATTGGTGGAGACAGTACTGTGGTGTATTCTGATTGGTGGAGACAGTACTGGTGGTGTATTCTGATTGGTGGAGACAGTACTGGTGGTGTGCTGTGATTGGTGAGTACAGTACTGGGGGTGTGCTGTGATTGGTGGGTACAGTACTGGGGGTGTGCTGTGATTGGTGGGGACAGTACTGGGGGTTATGGTGGTGTGCTGTGATTGGTGAGTACAGTACTGGGGGTGTGCTGTGATTGGTGGGGACAGTACTGGGGGTTATGGTGGTGTGCTGTGATTGGTGGGGACAGGTATTGGGGGTTCATGGTGGTGTCCTCTGATTGGTGGGGACAGTACTGGGGGTTCTGGGGTGTGCTGTGATTGGTGGGGACAGTACTGGGGGTTCGTAGTGGTGTTTTGTGATTTGTGGGGACAGTACTGGGGGTTCATGGTGGTGTCCTCTCATTGGTGGGGGACAGTACTGGTGGTGTGCAGTGATTGGCGGGGGACAGTACTGGGGGTTCTGGTGGTGTCCTCTGATTGGTGGGGACAGTACTGGGGGTTCATGGTGGTGTCCTCTCATTGGTGGGGACAGTACTAGGGGTTCATGGTGGTGTGCTGTGATTGGTGGGGACAGTACTGGGGGTTCTGGTGGTGTGCTGTGATTGGTGGGGACAGTACTGGGGGTTCTGGTGGTGTGCTGTGATTGGTGGGGACAGTACTGGGGGTTCTGGTGGTGTGCTGTGATTGGTGGGGACAGTACTGGGGGTTCTGGTGGTGTGCTGTGATTGGTGGGGACAGTACTGGGGGTTCATGGTGGTGTGCTATGATTGGTGGGGACAGTACTGGGGGTTCTGGTGGTGTGCTGTGATTGGTGGGGACAGTACTGGGGGTTCTGGTGGTGTGCTGTGATTGGTGGGGACAGTACTGGGGGTTCTGGTGGTGTGCTGTGATTGGTGGGGACAGTACTGGGGGTTCTGGTGGTGTGCTGTGATTGGTGGGGACAGTACTGGGGGTTCTGGTGGTGTGCTGTGATTGGTGGGGACAGTACTGGGGGTTCTGGTGGTGTGCTGTGATTGGTGGGGACA
>NC_138779.1:210529868-210671307 GCF_965119305.1 Pelophylax lessonae | reverse complement strand
CGCTTGGAACGTCCCAGGGTGTGGGAGAGGCCAGAGTTCACCTCGGAGAAGGGGGGAGAAGAAGAGTCGTGTGCGGATTCTCCATAGCCGGGACGGGGCAGAGTTCACCGTCTCCCCCCCTCTCCTCCTTCTGATTCCCTGGCCTGTCATCCCTCCCTCCTTTCCTCCTGCGCTGGGTGTGTGCGGCTCCGAGCCGCTGGGCCTGCAGGGATCTCTCTTCTCCAGCGGCTGAGACGTGACCTTCCATGACCCGCGTTCACCTTGATCCGGCTCCCGGGGCTCTGGAGCGGGCCCCGCGCCCTGTCTACCCGCCAGGTAGCAGCATGCTGCCCCAAAGATAAGGCCCAGCCCCCGGCCTATCTCCTGCATTGTGGTGTAACAGGGTTCATCCTCCCCTCCTCCTCCTCCACCAGGACTCAATGACTGGATCATCATCACACCCCTATAAATATCCCCTCCACCCCCCAAGGGCTACAGACAGCCGGCATGGCCAGAGACCCACTTTAATGTTTCCTACACCCGGAGTTTTCTCTTTATTTTCTGTCCGAGGCCTGTGTGTCCCCCATCCTCCGATATCCTGGACATTTATACCCTGGACTGGTTCACTTCCTGCACTGGAGATGATGGATCTGTGACCGGCGGACTCTCACCTTTTATTTTATTTTTTTAAAAAAAATCATTTTTTGCTTTTTTGTAATTTGCTTATTTTTGCTTGCCCCCCCCCCCCCGACTACCTACAAAGACTTTGGTGCATCGTGCAAATAACAAAAACAAAAAAAGATATTATCGATGGTGATTACATCCAGCTCTGAAGAGGCTCCCCCTCAGAGAATGCTGACGGCGTTACAGACGGAGTGGGTCAATAAGGATCCCGTGTGTTACCTGCCTCCGTCCCACTGCAACAAGAAGCCTTCCAGAAGTTGGTATACGTTCCTGAGAAACAAACCCTAATGCCTAGTATAGTGCTAAGCAGCGTTACCTGCCCTCTTTGGTATACAACACTTTGCTATATTTTGTCTATTCGGTGGTTGCATGCTACATCAGTGGTTGTGTCATTGCATCCGATCATTCCGTGCCCACGACACCCGGCTTTCTCCCATCTGCTGGGATACTGCAGCTTGTGCAACGGAGGGCACCGGGTGTCTGGGCATCATGGTCATGGCACTGGCTGTTTGAGCATTATGGTACCACTTGTCTGGACATTCTGACACTGGTTGTCTGGGCATCATAGTCATCATGGCGCTGTTTGAGCATTATGGTACCACTTGTCTGGGCATCCTAACACTGGTTGTCTGGGCATTATGGTCATCCTGGAAATGTGTTTGGGCACCCCTGTTAGTCTGCTGCTGGGCACCCTGGTAGCCGGTGTCTGGGCATCATAGCTTTGTTTGAGCATTATGGTACCACTTGTCTGGGCATCCTAACACTGGTTGTCTGGGCATTATGGTCATCCTGGAAATGGTTGTTTGGGCACTCCTGTTAGTCTGCTGCTGGGCACCCTGGTAGCCGGTGTCTGGGCATCATGGCATTATTTGAGCATTATGGTACCACTTGTCTGGGCATCCTAACACTGGTTGTCTGGGCATCATGGTCATCATGGCACTGTTTGAGCGTTATGGTACTACTTCTCTAGGCATCCTAACACTGGTTGTCTGGGCATTATGGTCATCCTGGAAATGGTTGTCTGGACACCCTGGTAGCCAGTGTCTGGGCATCATGGCATTGTTTGAGCATTATAGTTCCACTTGTCTGGGCATCATGGTCATAATGGCACTGTTTGAGCGTTATGGTGCTACTTGTCTGGGCATCCTAACACTGGTTGTCTGGGCATCATGGTCCTCCTGGAAATATTTGTTTGTGCACCTCTGTTAGTCTGCTGCTGGGCACCCTGGTAGCCGGTGTCTGGGTATCATGGCATTATTTGAGCATTATGGTACCACTTGTCTGGGCATCCTAACACTGGTTGTCTGGGCATTATGGTCATCCTGGAAATGGTTGTCTGGACACCCTGGTAGCTGGTGTCTGGGCATCATGGCATTGTTAGAGCATTATGGTACCACTTTTCTGGACATTCTGACACTGGTTGTCTGGGCATCCTTGTCATTATGGTACTGTTTGAGCGTTATGGTGCCACTTGTCTGGGCATCCTAACACTGGTTGTCTGGGCATCCTAACACTGGTTGTCTGGGCATCCTAACACTGGTTGTCTGGGCATCATGGTCATCATGGCACTGTTTGAGCATTTTGGTCCCATTTGTCTGGACATCCTATAACACTGGTTGTCTGGGCATTATGGTCTTCCTGGAAATGGTTGTCCGGGCACCCCTGGAAGCCAGTGTGTGGGCATCATGGCATTGTTTTGAGCATTATGGTACCATTTGTCTGGACATCCTATAGCACTGGTTGTCTGGGCATCATGGTCATCCTGGAAATAGTTGTCTGGGCACCCCTGGTAGCCGGTGTCTCTGCATCACCATTATCTTTAAGATGAAGCATAAGTGGGGGGCATAAGGTTTGCTAAAATAGTTTGTATCTACAAGGATCTTGTACTGTATAGGAATTTGATTTGTAATCAATTTTTTGACCGTTGTGTTGACTGGATTATCTTGGTGACCACAGACCCCCATTTTGGTGACTGGAAAACTGTTGACCATAGCAACAAGGCCTTCATTTCCTGGGCGTAAGGGGGAAATTACAGTTGGATTTGTGTTGATTCCTTCAGGGTCACACCGTCCTTTTAAGATGTAAGGCCGAGTTATAGGAAACATGCAGGTCTATTAAATCTGTAGTTGGTTCTTTGAGGATCATGGTACCACTTGTCTGGTCATCCTGGGACCGGTTGTTCAGGGTGTCATGATCACCCTGGAGCCAGTTGTCTGTATAGCATGGTTGTCCTGGAACCAGTTGTCTGAGCCTCCTGGAAGTGTATGGTGGATAAGGTTTGGTAAATGTCTGTGTATAATTTTGTACTGTGAGGAGTCTGATTGGATAATCTTTGTGACCCATGGACCTCATTTTGGTTTTAGGAAAACTGTTTGTTGACCATGGCAACAAGGCCTTCATTTACTTTGTGTAGTGGGAAACTAACAGTTGGATTTGTGTTGGTTCCTTCGGGGGTCACACTGTCTTTTTAAGATGTAAGGCCCAGTTATAGAAAACATGCCGTTATGTTATCAAATCTGTAGTCCTCGTTTGGGCATCATGGAACCAGTTCTGGGTATTGTGGTCATCCTAGAACCAGTTGTCTAGTCCTCCTAGTTATCTTGATGATTAAGTAGACGGTGCATAATGTTTGCTAAATAGAAGTTCTGAATCTATAAGGATCTTGTACTGTGAAGGGTCGGATTGTAATCAATTTTTGACCTTTGTGTTGATTGGATGATAATCTTGATGACCATGGACCTCATTTTGGTTTTATTGACTATACGCAGTGATGGCGAACCTTGGCACCCCAGGTGTTTTGGAACTACATTTCCCATGATGCTCCACTAAACTGCAGAGTGTATGAGCAACATGGGTAATGTAGTCCCAAAACATCTGGGGTGCCAAGGTTCACCATCACTGGACTATAGCATCAAAGCCTTCATTTTCCTGGGGGTAGTGGGAAAACAGTTGGATTTGTGTTGGTTCCTTCATGGTCACACCGTCCTTTCTAAGATGTAGGACCCAGTTATAGAAAACATGTAATTGTATTATCAATACTGTAGTTGGTTATTTGGTCATCATGGTATTGCCTGGTCATCCTGGGACCGAATGTCCGGGGTGTCATGATTACCCTGGAACCAGTTGTCTGGACATGAGTCATCCTAGAATCGGACGAGGGTGTCATCATCCCCTTGCTAGCAGTTATCTGGTTATCTTTAAAGATGAAGAGTACAATGCATAAGGTTTGCTATATTAAAAGTCTGAATCTATAATTTTGTATGTGAGGGGGCTGCATGAATGATCATTTTGGTGACCATAGACCCCATTTTGGTGATAAGTAAACTGTCTGACCATAGCAACAAGGCGTTCATATCCTGGGTGTTGTGGGGGAAATGTCAGTTGATTTGTGTTGGTTCATTTAGGGTCCCACCTTTCTTTTGGGATGTAAGGCCCAGTTATAGAAAATGTGCAGTTCTATCATCAAATCTGTAGTCGGTTGTTTGGCCGTTATGTTACTACTTTTCTTGCCATCCTGGAACTAGTTGTTTTGGGGTGTCGTGATTTCCCTGGTGCCAGTTGTCTGGACATCATGGTTATCTTAACGATGAAGTGTATGGTGCATGAAGTTTGCCAAATAAAGTCTGCATCTATAAGGATTTTGTATTGAGAGGTCTGGTTGAAATTAATTTTTGGTTGTTGTGTTGGTTAGATGATAATCTTGGTGACTATAGACCCTATTTTGGTGATGGGAAAACTGTCTGTTGGCCGTAGCAACAAGGCTTATTTTTCCTGGGCGGAGTGGGGAAATATGTTGGATTTATGTTTGTACCTTCAGGGTCACACCGTCCTTTTTAAGATGTAAGGGCCCAGTTATAGAAAACATGCAGTTCCAGTATCAAGTCTGTAGTCCAGTGGTTCTCAACTCCCGTCCTCAGGACTCACTAATGGCACTTTTCCACTGCATGGAACTAAACGGTTCGGCACGCTTTTGTGCTTTTCCACTGCTGGTACCGCATGGTATAGTGTAGGAACGGTTCGGTACGGCGGCGCTTTTCCACTGCATGGAACCGAACGGTACGGCTCTGAAAAAACAGTACCTACTCGATTGTGGCTCCAACAGGTACCAAACTAGTACCATATTCCACAATCCTTTGCATGCAGTCACTACTAGCCACTGATTGGTCAGAGAATCCCACCCACCCTGTTGTTATCCCACCAACTTAACTTTAGTACTACTTTAGTGGAAAAGCAAACCAATACCGTACCGTACCGAACCGTTCCAACACCGTACCATGCGGTACCAGCAGTGGAAAAGCAAGCAGGGCCGAGTAGAGCCGAGCCGGTACTTGCAGTGGAAAAGTGCCATAACAGGCCAGATTTTTACTATCAGGCTCTGAGGAAGAGGCACGGCCTCGAAACGTGTTAGCCCTTCGTCTACATGAGACATTGGACTTTTCCATTTGATGCTGCTTTTTGGAATTAATGTGCTGATTACCACATATGTTTGTGAGTAGTTTGATTTGAACTTTTATCTCGTTTCCTGAGCGTACTGCAGGAATGATAGCTGGGATTGTATTGGTTCCTTGGGGGGTCACACCATCCTTTTATCATGGAAGGCCCAGCTATGAAAAATCTGTAGTGTTGTATTCTTTGGACCGATTTTGTGAAATATTGTGTTTGGGATTATACTTTTATTTATAGTCTTCAATTTTTTCAAGTTTCTCTTTTGAAACTTTTTTCAAGTTTGAAAGCTTTCAGATTGGGTGTCATCTTGCATTAGATTGCTTTGCAAAATGTTTATATAGCATAGTTTAGTACACAGTTTCCACCCCAGAGTGATTGCTTTCCGCTTTGATTGGCTGAGCATCGTCCTATATAAAGTACAAACTTTTTTATTGGTTACGTGTAGTCATCTGTCTAATCCATGTCAAGTTGTGCATAAACATTTTTGACAAATCAGTTGGATCTTTTTGTAATTTTTGCTACAAAGGTAGCTGATAGGTTTGGTACAGATTTTGTTGCATCATTGGTTTTAAGTATCAGCATTGTGATTTTTTTTTTTTTTTTTTTTTTTTTTTTTTTGTAGTGCTAGTGCCCATAGCAAACGATGGTATTCAATCTTTTTTTTTTCTCAGTGCAGGTTGGAAAGTGAGTTAGTTATCATAGTTCAACAGAACAATTAATCTGCTATTGTTAGTATTTCGAGGGTTATTATATATAATTTGTTTTAAGCGGTGACAGATGCATCTCATTCCTCTGAAATATGTGGATTACACCTTTTTTATAGACTGTTTACGTCTTAAATGTTAGAACCCGTCAGGTTTTACGGCTATCTTTTGCTTTGTTAAAGAGATTTGCCTTCACTTCCTGTTTTGGTGATGCTTATTTTTTTATTTTTCCATTTTTCCAGACAGGAAGTGGGGGAAGTTTGCTGCAACAAGTTAACATACAACAAAAAGTTGAGATGTTCTAGCATTCCTCTGCCTATAAAAGCGTTTCCACCACTGTTTGTGTTACTGTGGGAGAGTTTCCCTCACTCATCTCTGGTTACACTGGGGTTGATTTACTAAAACTGGAGATTGCAAAATCTAGTGTAGCTGTGCCTGGTGGCCAATCAGCTTTCAGCTTGTTCAGTTAAGCTTTGACAATAAGCCCACATTCACATTGGGCTGATTTGACATGCAATTTGATATTTTGAATCGCATGCCAAATCGTAGCCTATTGCCGGTGTTCTAAAACTTTCTCGGACCCATGAAAAAAATCGGACCTCCTCACTTCCGGTGGCCCTACGTCATGAAACAGCTGATGGGAGTCTCAAGTGCGCATGCGCACAAGACATTATCTTGGTTTGGTAAAATTATAACCCATAGCGGGGAGTTGACTGAGAGGAGGCGGGGCTGAGGTGGGACGGAAGACACCGCCGCGTCATCTGCAGAGCTGAATAGAGGAGGCGGGACGGAGGTGCGGCCGTGTAATAAATGCAGGACTTTAGCGACTCAAGTTTTATTATCTTTAGTAATTATCGTATTATTTATCCTTAGGATTTCATAACATTTAGTATTACTATAAGCCCCCGTTCACACTAAGGCGACCTGTGAGGCGACCTGGTCGCCTCACAGGTCGCCGTAGGTCGCCTCCCATAGGGAAGCTGCGGACCCGTTCTAATAGGAGCGACACAAGTCGCTCTGACTTAGAAAAAGGGTCCGGAGCTTCTTTGGGGCGACCAGGAGGCGACCGCCATAGACTTCAATGTTATGAAGTCCGTGGCGGCCGCTCTGAGGTCGCGGCGCGCTGCTCGCACCATGACCTCGGAGGTCGCCACCCGAAGTCGGATCGCTTGCATGTGAACGGGGGCTAATACAAAATAAGAAATACTAAATGTAATGAAATCCTAAGGATAAATAATACGATAATTACTAAAGATAATAAAACATAAGGAGTCGCTTAAGCCCTGCATTTATTACACGGCCGCACCTCCATCCCGCCTCCTCTAGTCAGCTCTGCATATGTGCCTCCGTCCCGATGATGCGGCGGTGTCCTCCGTCGCACTTCAGCCCCGCCTCCTCTCAGTCAACTGTCCCCTCTGTTATAATTTTGCCAAACCTCGAAAAATGTCTTCTGCGCATGCGCACGGGCGACTCCCATCAGCTGTTTTGTGATGCTCTGTCCTCGGAAGTGACGAGGTCCGATTTTTTTTTTTTTTTTTTTTTTTTTTTTTTTTTTTTTTTTTTTTTCACGGGTCCGACAAAATTTTACAACATTGGCAATGGCAACGTCTGAATCTATTCCTAAAAGTAGTTTCTGCTCTAATTTTGGCGACTTTGGGAGGCGATTTCAATAGACATCTGCGCAGGAACCCAAACAGATGTCTGTGAAATCACCCCGGAAGTTGGGCTGAAATGTCGGTTTGATTTCAAACCTGCCCTCAGTGTGAACCTAGGCTAAAACCTGGAAGCTGGTTTCTATGCAGAGCTGCACCAGGTTTTGCACTCTCCAGTTTTAGGCCCCTTTCACACGGGGTCGACTACGTCCGTCCAGCAGATCCACCAGTTCAGCGGGGGATCTCTCAGCTGAGCAGGTGAATGACAGCTCCTCTATGGGGCGATCGGATGGTAACGTACCGCCTGTCTATCAGATTGTCATCCGATCAGTACAAATTCTGGATGGACCCTCTGCACACTGCTACACCCTTTCTAGCAAATTATGCAATGAAAAACAGATATTTAGTTTATATATTGCAATACATGTTTAAGCTGACCAACAGCGTCAAAGTAATCCCTCTTCTGGCCAGTCCTACACTGCCTTTCAAATGCTAAGGTGGACACCATGCCAACATGGGGCATAAAGACCCAAGGTGAAGGAGAGCAACTAGGTTACAGATCTGGTCACTGACCTGCGTTGCAAGTTCAACATAGAAAAAGATATACCTGTGCTCAAATCCCATTAGCTTGTTCATGTATTTGAACCATCAGGTCCATACAGAATTTGTAATGTTGCTATGTGGTCACACCCCTTTAGCACCCAAAAGTTCAAATAAATGAACAAGCTAATGGGATTTGAGCACAGGTATAGCTTTTTCTGTCATCAGATCTGACAGACAGATGACAAACGTATCGACGTCCCTCTGATTTTGGCGGCCTGGATGATGGCAGGTGTCAGTGGACACCTGCCACCCCATAGAGAGCTATGGATTGTCCGATCAGGTCTGCCTGAAAAACAGACTGGAGAACCTGATCGGAAACGTTCGTATGATGGGGATCCTAGCATATCCATTCCAGTGTGTCACCAGAGTAGGGAATGAGGGGAAATTCCTAATAAATCTCTGGGTACAAGTAAAACCTGACACGAGTTCTGATCCTGCCCCACTCTATCCAAAACAAATATTGGCCTAGAGTCGGTTCACACTAAGGCAACACAACTTCAGGGGCGACCTAGTGAAGTCGCCCTGCACCGCGACTTCGGCGCGACCTGCACAGACTTCACATAATGGAAGTCAATGCAAGTCGCTACGACTAAAGTCAAAAGTAGTGCAGGAACCTTTTTCTAAGTTGGAGCGACTCGAGTCACTCTTAGAACGGTTCCCATAGCACAGAATGGAAAACTACTTGTCATGCGACCAAGTCGCGGTAGTGTGAACCGGCCGTAAGGATACTTTCAGAGGGATGCAGTGACCGAAGCCTGAGGACTGCCATGTGATTACTTTTGTAAACACGTGTTATGTTGTTTATCAGCTGACTGCAGTGTTTGTCATTGTACGCTTTCAGACAGTGAAATGAGTTTTGTTGTGCCGAATTGTTACTCAGAGCCGTCTATAAAAGGATAACATTTTTTGGAACTGGTTCACAGCTTGGAATGGCACAGGAAGAATGTTGCAATGCATGCGGTCACATGACCACTTTGAGGTTGCTAAAGTAAAGGTGGATGGTAGCATGACGAGGCCTGGTGTAGAAGGGGCTGATTGTCAGCGATTTATTTATTGCACACAACGCACGGGCCACCATTTTTGTGTCTAGAATGCGGATTTGCTGCTACTTGTTTTGCTTGTAGCACCCAGTTTGTTTCATAACAGATAAAGGTTTTATTGGCCCTCAAAATAAACAATCTCTTTTTAAAGTCTCAGAAAAGCTACTGGGCATGGTTGATGATCATGGTGAGGTGCCCATTAGCAAGCATATTACAAGAGTTTTTTCACTGTCCGCAACCTGTGTTTAGCCAAGCATGCTCAATAAGCCTGACTATCACAGCAGTTGTGTGTGTGAGCTGTGCTCTACATGTGTAAAGGTTGGCAGGCACATGGGAAATAGATAAGTTGTACAATCTGCAAACTTGGTGGAAGTTTTACTGGAAAAGTTTTGATAGAAAAAGTATTTTTTTTTTTTTTTTACAACCTGTAAGAGAAACAAATAATGAGCTAGTATGCATCGCATACTAGCTCATTATGAAATACCTTAGAACGAGCCCCCGCCGTGCCGTCCGCTTACCTATATGACGGGCGACATGTCCAGTCGCCCGTCTTCCGGGATCGCGACATCCGGCCATCTGATTGGCCGGAGCCGCCGTGACGTCACGCGCGCGGTAGCCGACAGGCACGGCACGGGTCTCTGAAGAAACGGCACAAGCGGCCGTTCCTTCAGAGCGCATGCGCCAGTGACGTCACTGGCTGCATGTAAGGTAAATATCTCCTAAACGGTGCAAGTTTAGGTGATATTTACAGTACCTATAGGTAAGCCTTATCATAGGATCACCTATAGGTAAAAGTGTCAGAGGAGGGTTTACTTCCTCTTTAAGGCAGGCCATATCAGGGGTGTCAAGCTGGCGGCCTTCCAGCTGTTGCTGAACTACAAGTCCCATCATGCCTCGGCCTGTGGGAGTCATGCTTGTAACAGTGTGCCTTTCAATGCCTCATGGGACTTGTAGTTCCGCAACAGTTTGAGGGCTGCCAGTTTGACACCTGTGCCATAGATCAGTGGTCCTCAACCCTGGCCTACAGGACCCACTAACAGGCCAGATTTTAGGTATTACCTTGGGGAGATGCAGACTAGAGTACTGCAATCACTGAGCAGCAAATTATATCACCTGGGATGTATTTCAGTTATCTTGAAAATCTGGCCTGTTAGTGGGCCCTGTAGGCCAGGGTTGAGGACCACTGCCATAGATGATGCAATTTTCTTTCCTGCAACCACAGGTTGCAGGAAAGAAATCGCTAGATTCCCCCGTCAACACAGTCAGTGTTAATGACTCACACAGTGGGTGGAGGGGGCATGCATGGAGTCTTCTCTGCTGGTAGAACACAATGATTGCTGCTGGCAGTGATCGCATGGAAAAAAAAAAATAGACCGGCTGGTTGTACTGAAGTCAATTGTACAACCATACTTGGATCGAAATTCGTCCCGTTCCTGCTGACCTGGCCAAATTTAGATTTTGTCTATGGCCGGCTTTAGATTGGTACTTTAGTATTGATACTGCAGGGTACTGGACTGAATGGCCTTTGAATTCTGTTTGTTTACCACCTTGCTTGGGCACATTGGCTAACACAAGAGGAGACCAATTCAACTGTTCCAAGACCTAATCTATACAAGAGAGGATAGGGCAGTAACTTTAGAGCCTGTATTCACCCCAACAGGCGTCTTTTGAGGGGTGCATAATGCATGCATTAAACCTTTTCAGTCTATTTCTAGGCACAACCGCTTGCTACAATGCGCTATAACATGCTACTCAAAAATGCAACATGTCCTACTTTAAGTGCACACCAACGCAACACTGAAGTAATAGGCCATGAGACCAATTACCTTGTCTGTACGCATTGAAATTGCTTTGGAAAATGTTGCACAATGCAGAATGACAGGACCGGTGTGAACAAGCCCTGTAAATGGATCTGTTTTGTTATGGCTGTGTTAAGTGATGCTAAAGGATAATTTTGTTTTATATTTAATAAGAGGTTGCACTTGCCTGCTCTATACATTGATATTGCATGGAAAGGTCTCCTTACCTTGCCTTCTGGAAGCCCTCTGCTGACACTCTGTGCTTCTCCCTGCCCTGGGTGCCTCCTTAGCAAGCTTGGTGCTATGGAGGCACCCGTGCATGCATGCTCCTGAGCCGTGCTGTGTGCGGTAATGCATAAACACTGCAGAAGTAAGCCATGCCCCTTCTGTGCATCCACACACAGAATTGGGAAGTCACACCCCCTGCTCCCTCTTCACAGGAGTTTGACTAACAGCAGCAGGAGCCTATTGCTCCGGCTGTTCCCTCTGAGAGTAGGAAATAAAGGACGGTGCTGCAACTAAAATATCGCTAAAGCGGTGACAGGAGCAAGATAAAAAGAAAACTTTAGGCCCAGTTCCTGGTCCCTTCCTCCTGCCGGGTGCCCCCACAGCAAGCAGCTTGCTCTGGGGGCATCCAAGCAGGTGTGCTCCTGACCCACGGCTCCGTGTCCCCATTCACACACAGAGCTGTGTCTTTGCCATGCCCCCTTGATTGGCTCACTGGCTGCTGCCAAAAGTCAATTAGGAGTGGGAGTCAAGGCTCTCGTGGACATCACTGGATCAATAGGTGGCTCAGGTGCTGCTCACAGAAGTTTTTTAACTTCATGCATAGAATGCATGAAGTTAAAAAATAGGGGTGCACCGATCCGACTTTTCTTGTCCCGATACCGATATCTGGCATTGTGTATCTGACGATATTGATCCAGAACTACACACATACACAATATGCATGTGGCTGCAGTACAGAGCAAAGCCGCTGCTTCATGTGTATGGCTCCTCCATTCACAGGCGGAGTGCATCTGATATCACTCCGCCTGTGAGCCAGACCTATACAGTAAAAGTAGCGGCTCCCATCCCATAATACTACTACACCAAGTAAGGGACGGCTGAGCTGGGACTCAGCAAAACCGGATCGGCCCGTGGATCGGTTAATTTTACTGATCCCCCCCCCCCCCCCCCCGATCCAGCTATTGTGGCAGTATCGGTGCAGATATCCGATCCCAATATCGGACCTGTGCATCCTTAGTAAAAAAAAAAACACTTTAACCAGACGTTTTGTTTAGCTGAACTGGCCAAATTTCAATCCATGTGTGACCACTGCAGTTGAAAAAGAGGTCAGTCTACCGATTGACTTCTGTTCAGCTGCCATGTTGGATATAAGCTGCTCAATCGGTGGCTTCAACCAAAGGTGGCAGCGCTGATCTGTGTATTCTGACATCTGGGAAGTCTCTCTGCTGTCAGAATACAATCGCCCATCCATCCACCTTAAATGTGTAAATGGGGGGGAATCTGTTCAGTTTTTAGGCTGAAGGAAAAAAAAATGAACCATGTATAGCCAACTTTACTAAGAAATTTACCACGGCAGGGTAAAAAAAAAAGTTTGGGGTGGTGATCTAATGCTTGAACCTCTTCCTGCGTGGGTGGCAGACATGTGCATCTCGGTGAAATGTGATAACATGACCGGGCTACATGATACATTGACTGGATTAACATGCCACTGGCATGAGTCCTTTGAGGGGGAACGGGAAGGTTAGTGTGTTAAACGCTCGTGATGCAGATGATGTGACCTCTTAGATCTGGTCTAAGAACAGTCCGCCCCCCCCTTGTTAATTTTCATAGATGTGCCATGAACACTGGGTTGTCTGTTTATTTTTGAGTCTACATGGCTACTTTCTATAGTTGTACTCTGTAGAAGGTGTGTGTTTGGGGTGGATGTTGAGAGTGGTCACCCAGCTCACAGCTGGTCCATTGAAATAATTGATCTCCAACAGAAATTGCTGCCACTTCCAAAGTTTATCAGACAGCATTTCCTAATGAACTATTGATGAAAGTTGCCTGTGACTTCTTGGAAAGGCCTCAACAATACAGTTGGGACATTTGGTCGCCAGACTATTCCTTTCAACTATCAAATATTCAGTAAGATTATATATGCGTGTAACATATTGTATGCATGTTATTTACCTATTCTCTTTCCCGTCCTTTGTGTATACGACCGCTTCTGGGCATTGCATTTCAGAATGGGATGTCAGAAGTCGGAGCACAACACTGTAGCGCTTCACCCCAGTTGCACTTTATAGTATCCTGCAGCAGACCCGGGGCTGTCACTTAGTGGTTGTAAAGGCAGAGGGTTTAACCCTCTTCTTTTTTTTGTTATATTTTAACAGGGGTCTTGCACAGAGCAGCCCAGATTCTCCTCCTCTTCTTGGGTCCCTCGCCAGCGCTTCTGGCCCCTCTCTCCTGCCAAGTGCCCCCACAGCAAGCAGCTTGCTATGGTGCCAGCTGAGCCGATGCTCTGTGTCCATTCAGACACGGAGCCGCTGCTTGCCCCCGCCCCCTCTCCTTATTGGTTCATTGGCTGACCTCAGCAGGAAGCAAGTGGCGCCTCTGCTGCGTCTCAGCCAATGAGGGAGGAAAGGCTCTGAAGAAGAGGCTAAGCCTCGAAACACGTTAGCTATCATAATGAGGACATTGGTCATGGATACAGTTCCAGATGTTCGGATTTTATGTGCTTTTTTATATCTTTGTGAGTATATTTACCTTTAAATAATAAAGCCTGTTATTGAGGATAATGCACTAGGCCGCTACCCCCCAATTTGTTCATTTCTTTTGACTAGTGCCTTCTGACAACCCCAGTCCTAAAGGGCAGCAAGGCCGTGGCAATTTGGGAAGACAAGTGAGAGTAACGTGGAATAACATCTCTAAACAAGTTGGACAGGGGGGGCCCTGTCTCTGAGCGCAGGAGAAAGGTGCTATGGCATTGCATTTTCGTCTTTAACCCCCCACCTAATACCTTGATCTCCATCCATCACCGTGCACATCTGCATCAGCTCTTCTCCCCTCTCTTAGTCTTTTGAGATCTGTGGGAGCCATTGGCTCTAGCTGTTAGGCCAAACCTGAAAACTGGGGGCAGGCTCGCGCTGGGCTGTGTGTCTAAATAGATGCAATCAGCCCAGCTCAGGAGCAAAAACGCACGAGTGCCTTCATAGGAAGCTGCTTGCCATAGGGGGCACTCAGCAAGGTGGAGGAGCCAGGAGTGCTGATGGGGGACACCAGAAGAAGACTGGGACTGCTCTAGGCAAAACCATTACATGTTTGTTATTAAAAAAAAAAAAAAATTCCAATAACTTTGAAGCTGATGTTCATACTTCATGTCACTTTTAACCACTTGCCGACCGCCGCACGACTATCTACGTCGGCGGGCAGCCCCTCACAGGCAAACTAACGTAGGTCTATGTCGCTTGCTTGTGAGGGTCTAGGGAGCAAGCGCCGCCGGAGGCGTGGTCACGGACCCCCCCCCCCCCCGCGCGTGTGACCAGCGGACCCAATGTCCGCCGGTCACTCGGCGATCGGCGGGGGAGAGGGAGAATGTCAGGCAGCTTGTGTAAACAAGCGACCTATCATTCTCCTCGCTGTAAAGACACTGATCACACGGATCTAGTATGTAGATCCGTTGATCAGTGTCCTTACAGCTGAAGCCACAGCCAATCACAGTAGAAAGCACGCCCCTAGGGACACACACAGCCCCTCCCTCCCAAATAAAGTTAACCCCTTCACTACCAGTGTATTTTTACAGTAACCGTGCATATGTATAGCACTGATTACTGTAGAAATGTCACTGGGACCCCCAAAAGTGTCACAAATGTCAGTCAAGGGTCCGATCTGTCCGCCCCAATGTCACAGTACCGCAAAAAAAATCGCAGATCGCCGCCATTACGCGTTAAAAAAAAAAAAAAACAACAAAAATGACAAAAATCTTTCCCTTTGTTAGTAAACTCGATAACTTTTGCGCAAACCAATCAAAATACGCTTTTTGCGATTTTTTTTTTTTTTTTTTTTTTTACCAAACATAGGTAGCATAAAACTAATTGGCCGAAAATGTTAAAAAATTTTGATTTTTACATTTTTTTGGGGGGGAATTTCATATAAAAAAATGTGAAAAATATTGTTATTTTTGCAAAATTGACGCTCTTTTTTTGTTTATAGCGCGTGATCAAAAAATCGCACAGGTGATCAAATACCACCAAAAGAAAGCTCTGTTTGTGGGAAAAAACGGACGCCAAATTCGTTTAGGTACAGCGTCGCACGACCGCGCAATTGTCCGTTAAAGTCACGCAGTGCCGAATTGCAAAATACCCCCTGGTCAGGAAGGGGGTAAAATCTTCCGGGGCTTAAGTGGTTAAGTAGTTTCTTTGGACCAATCTGCATCAAACAATTTTTTTGGGTTACTGATTGTTGCATTGTCTCGAAGCACTATTGGGGAGATCTACTAAAACTGGAGCACAGAATCTGGTGCAGTTGTGCGTGGTAAACAATCAGCTGTCAACTTCTGCTTATTCATTTGAGTTTAAGGCCCCTTTCACACACTCTGCCGGACGGACTCTGTTTTTCTCAGCGTTGGATCGATCCGCATGTGTGAAAGAGCCCTTACATTAAAACCTGGAAGCTGATAGGTTACAATGCACAGCTGTACCAGATTCTGTGTGTACCAGTTTTAGTAAATCTCCCCCCATATGTACTGCATGTAACTTTAGCTACATACAGTGCTGGGTTCCAGGTGTGAGACAGACTTCTGCCTCACACTCGGAACAAAACAATGTGGCTGAGTGGCTCTCAGCCATTCATAGGGAGCTTTGTATTCTGTGGATGAATACAAAGTTTCCTCTGATTGGCCAAGTCTGAGAGCGTGGTGTCAGCTCGCCCCTCCCACTAATTCACAGAATACAAAAATGCCTATGAATAGCTGAGCGCTGCTCAACCAAACTGTTTTGTTCCGGGTGTGAGATGGGAGGTCTGTCTCCATGCCGGAACCCAGCACTGTGTACTGTAAGAAGCTGGCATTACATGCAGTACATACAGTGCTTAGAGACAATACAGCACTTAGCGAAGCAAATAGTTCATGTAGACCAGCTTGGTCCAAAAAACTAAAG
Source organism: Pelophylax lessonae (assembly GCF_965119305.1). Classification (NCBI taxonomy): domain Eukaryota; kingdom Metazoa; phylum Chordata; class Amphibia; order Anura; family Ranidae; genus Pelophylax; species Pelophylax lessonae. The sequence continues at coordinate 210,655,253 of NC_138779.1, read as the reverse complement.
TGACATGAAACCTAGACATCAGCTTTAAGTGAGACTATAGCATTTTCCTTCACTCCTCCCCTTGAAGCTTTATTAAAGGCTATGTATGGAAGGGGCTGAGGAGCTGGGCCAGCACAGAGTAATTATATTCTCCTAGAAGGGTAGGTGGAGGGGCTGTGCCAGGAATTGCCTTTTCTGGTAGTCCTATTTTCTAGCACATTCCTAGGTACATACGTGAAACCTTGTATGCCCGGGATGCTGATCAATGTGCTGCATTCCTAAATGGATGAATTCATGGATTGCTTTATGTAAGAATCGGAACACTTATTTTTAAAGCAATATTCTACAGTTTCATGATATTTGTATTGGCATTATGCTTAGATTGATCAACTTGGGCAAGTGGGTCAGAGGTCATCTGAAGTCTGTCAGTTGCTGTTCAGTGAATCGCCAGACCTGTGCTTTTGGATGGGCCGCAGTCATTGGACTTCAAGTGACCTCTGATCCATAGATACCGTCTAAGAGTTAGGAAAGTGAAATTAGGACAAATACCCTTCCATAATAAATACTGCATTTACATTAAGGACCGAATATTCCGATTTTTGTCCATGCCCAGTCGTAGCTACTTTTCTTTAAAGCCCAACTCCATGCTGCCAGTTTTTGCCCACTCATTGGGGTCCTCATGTGCACTGTGTGGGTTAAACTCTGATTTTGTCTGGGCAAGTACAAATATCTTATTACATGACCTCTCCTTCGCTGACACTCCAGTATGTAGGCCCCTCACATCCTCCTGTGCGGTGCTGGAGTGAATGCCCTGCATTGGGTGGGATGACGTCTGAGAGCTGCGACTTGCTAGACACAAAAAAATGATCACATGGAGACAAAGAAGCCTGCAGGAGTGAGGAAGAAGGTATTAGTACAAACTCTGTATAGGGTGGGGTAGAACTATATATAAAAAAAAAAAAAAAGCCCGGAGTCAAGCTGTTAACAATGAACTTGAGGTCAAGGTTTCTTAATCGGGGTTGCTAGGGGTTCATTGAGCAATTTCTGCCTCTCAGATAAGTTCCCACTGACACCACTGATCTTTTTATCTATCTGCAAGGAGGTCATTCTTTCCAATGACCACAAATGTAATAAACATTCTTCACACTGACTTTAACAATGTATCATGAGCTGTAGATACAGTAATTTTTAGCTGGGGTTCCCTGAGACCATGAGGTTATTTCAAGGGTTCCTCTATTGAGAGAGGCTGCTCTAGAGAACCAAAAAAACTCCAAGGATTGCCTACTTTTATGCTGTAGATACTGAAGTGATACTAAAAGTTTGGTTATACCTACCTGCTCTGTGCAGTGGTTTTGCACAAAGCAACTTCAAACCTTTTCTTTTAGGTGCCTACCTATGCTCATGGCTCCTCCCCCCCACCCCCTTGAGCAGTGCCCCTAGATCAGTGATGGCGAACCTTGGCACCCCAGATGTTTTGGAACCACAATTCCCATGATCCCTTTCTTTTAGGGGCCTACCTATGCTCCTGGCTCCTCCTCCCCTCCCCTTTGAGCAGTGCCCCTAGATCAGTGATGGCGAACCTTGGCACCCCAGATGTTTTGGAACCACAATTCCCATGATCCCTTTCTTTTAGGTGCCTACCTATGCTCCTGGCTCCTCCTCCCCTCCCCCTTGAGCAGTGCCCCTAGATCAGTGATGGCGAACCTTGGCACCCCAGATGTTTTGGAACCACAATTCCCATGATCCCTTTAAGGTGCCTACCTATGCTCCTGGCTCCCCCCCCCACACCCACTTGAGCAGTGCCCCTAGATCAGTGATGGCGAACCTTGGCACCCCAGATGTTTTGAAACCACATTTCCCATGATGCTCATGCCCTCTGCTGTGTAGTTGAGCACTATGAAAAATGTAGTTCTCAAACATTTGGGGGTGGCAAGGTTCACCATCACTGCCCTAGAGAAAGCCGCTTGCCTTGGGGGTGCACCGCTGCATGCTCATTCCTGAGCCTCTGCTCTATGCATAAATAAGGCACACAGCCGTGGTACACCCCCCTCCTTTCCCACGCTCTCTTCTCATTGGCTCACTGGCTGGGATTGACAGCAGTCGGCGCAAATGGGCTCCCATTGCTGTGCCAATGCACTCGTGCACATCGCTGGATTGGAGGGGGCTCAAGTAAGGATTTGGAGGGGGGGGGGGGCTGCACACATTAAGTGCTACAGATTTTTAACCTTGCCTTAAACACAAGATCTCTACAACGCATGCAAAAGCAGCCTTTTTGATGGAATAAAGCTTACAAGTATCTCAACAGACATTAAAACTGTGATGCCTTTAAACTAGAACTATAGGCAAAACGTTTTTCCATAGTTTTCCGTTTTTGGATAGAGTAAGGGCGGTTTATAATCCCTGTCAGTTTTTTTGCCACCTGTTTCCCATTGGGGAGATTACCCTTTACTTCATGTCCTCTAGCTAAAACAGCAAGTGAGTGATATAGGGACTTTTTTGGGGACCCCCAGGTCACCAGAACCAGTGTCCCCATTGGAAGATTACCCCCCCTATTTTCTAGGGACACCCCAAGTTTGAGGTTTTCTTTACGTTCGATGATCATGGTAAACCGAACAAAAAGTGGGCGAGTCTCCCCCAACGGGGGCAATATAAACCTAATAGGTGTTCTCTCTGCTTGTAGTGTGAAGTTATTATTTCCCATAGATCCTCACAGATCACTACATACACTTTAAATGCTGGTGTAAGGGGGTTTCTAACAGCTTAGGCCTCTTTCACTCAAATGTTCCATCAGTCTGTTTTGACCCTTGATCAGACATTTCAAGAATGGACTGCAGTTTCTCCGTGTGGGTGGCCAGGTGTAAACAAATGTGTGTTCAATTACATCCAGGAGTATTCAGGTACATTGGACCAAGTGCCATAGGTTTGTGTCTGGATCTGCTTTTGCAGACCTGATTGCATGTTTGTTGACTTAGGCCTAGGTCACTCACATACTTAGTGGATGTAAACCCTCACATATACCCAGTCAAGTGAACAGCTTTAGATGATACACAGAGATGAAACAAATCTCCCTACAAAAGTTTTATTTGTATATCTGCGGTCTTCAGCTTTCTACACTGTTTAGAAAGGGATCATTGTGTTGGAATTAGTTCTTCCTGTTCCAGCACTGGGTGTTGAGTCTTGGCATACACTGTGTTACAGCTGATTGGAGGAAAGGCATACACCCCCTCTCCACATAGGCCGAGGAAGGAAAGAACATACAGAGCTGTGCTGTGAATAGACAAGCTCTCTGCTAATCTGTTTCTATTCACCCACCCCGACGCAAATTTCCAGCTGCTTTTACCTCGTTTCGGAGAACTTGTCAGAAGTTATGCTGATAACGGGAACGAGCAGTAGAAAGACATGGGACTTGGGGCTTTGGAGAGAGATAAACACTACAGATAAATGGGCCCAGGTCAAATTTCATGAATTTGGTTTACGTCCACTTTAATCCTGCGTTCACACTGCTGTGATGTGACGTGGTTTGAATTTGATGCATGCTTTGACCAAGGTGAGGTACGAATTTACGTTGCGATTTGCTGTGTAGAGGTGCAAAAAAAAAAATTGTATTGCAACAAACAATACATATTGCAAGCACCCCCCCCCCCCCCCCCCCAGCATCTAATTTGCAACGCTAGTATTTAATTTGACAAGCGACTCTTGGTCTCCCTAACCGCATCTAAACAGCCTGGGTTCACACTGCTGCAATTCTTGAGCAAAGCTTTTACCCGCACAAGGATGCATAGGTGTTTTGTGCATCCCTGTGCAGGCAGTCGCATTTATTGTCAGTTGGGATGCAGTGGCTGCACTGACACACACTGTCTGCGTTCGGGGGCCGTGCATTCATACAGCTGTCAAATTTGGAGCAGCGGCCTCGTCAGTGCAGCTGCTGCATCCTGTCATGAATGGTACTGCCTGCACGAAGATGCACAGTACACCTGTCCATCCTCGCATATGAGGCCCTAGGCCAGTGATGGGGAACCTTGGCAGCCCAGATGTTTTGGAACTACATTTCCCATGATGCTCAACTACACTGCAGAGTGCATGAGCATCATGGGAAATGTAGTTCCAAAACAACTGGGATGCCAAGGTTCCCCATCACTGCCCTAGACAGACACACATTTACTTACATCTGACCACCCACACAGAGTTACACAGCTTCATTTTTTTCCCCTCCATCACAACATATAGTTGAGGTGAAAGCTGATTTCAATGCCTGTGCAATGAATGTTGCCAATTCTCCACAATGCTTATAGCTGCAAAGGTGAATGAGGTTTTTTATTGCTCATTCAGAATTTGTTTGTATGATCTGGGCACAGGTTCACTTTAAGGACCAATATGGTTGCTTTGGTGGCACTTTGACATGTTTCCGTCAGTTTTGTATATATTTCACCATTTTAGTCAGGACATGCCATTCCCGTATGCTTTTTTTTTTTTTTTTTAGGCTGCATCTACTCTAAAACTTCATCGTATAGTATACCCACACTGCTTCTAATTTATAAAGCTGACTTCAGGATTAGGAACAAGTTTGTTAGGTCTCCGACATCTGAAGCCCAATGTCCTTTTATGTTTGTAAACCTCAGTTAAACCAGCAACCTTTGCCCTTCCTCAGACATTTTCTTGGTTTCTTCCCACCAGTTATTTCATATCATCGATGTCACATAGGTCCTCTTCTCTGCCAGCTTGCTCCCCGACAACAAACTCGTAGACACTTGGAAAAAACAGTAATTTTATTTACCACATTCATTGTACTCCACCAAATGGCATCCCCACTGAGCAATCCAATAACCCTCAGTGTTGTAGGTACATTGCAGACAAACTTGTCTTGAGAGAATTCTATAAACACCACCTGTAAGACTCCGTTCACACTGGGGCGACCTGTCAGGCAACCTGGTCGCCGTAGGTCGCCTGCCATAGAGTAGCTGTGGACCCGTTCTAATAGGAGTGACACAAGTCCGGAGCTTCTTTGGGGCGACCTGGAGCGACCTGCATTGACTTCAATGATATGAAGTCCGTGCCGGCCGCTCCGAGGTCGCGGTGCGAGCTGCGCGCCGCGACCTGTGAGGTCGCCCCAGTGTGAACGGGGTCTAAATGCCAGTTGCTTGGCTGTGTTTAATCCTTTGAATTCAGTAGTACCAAAAATAAACAAATCCGGAGATGTTACCTCAGTGGCTGCAAGGTCAGGGCTTCATGGTCCTCTAAACTGCAAAGGTTAAAGGGGTATTAAACTCCAAACTAAAAATGTATTGTAATTTAACAATCTTTAGATGTGGTGGCTATGTTTGTTTTTGTTAGGCTCCCCCCCCCCCCCCCCTCTGTTTTTACCTGGTGATCTGACCAGTAACCGATCTCCTATATTAGGCTACATTCACACCTGAGCGTAGCGTTTTCGCGTGTTTTTACCGCAATTTTTTACAGGCGTTTTTACTGCCATTTTTTGTGCAGGCATTTTTAGATTGAATAGAAACCAATGGAAAACGCCTTTAATCTGCCCTAAAAGAAGCTCATGTACTTTTTTGAGCGTTGGGCGTATTGCTCACAGCGTCAAAACTTTCAGATGTGAACAGGGGCCATTGAAATGAATAGGATTTGTCTTGTTGGGCGTTTTGAGAGCTGATCCTAGAGCAGAAAAACTCCCCAAAAACGCCCCAAAACGCCTACATGTGAACGGAGCCTTAGAGCGCCCCCACTCTGGAGAACGGAGCACAGGGGGGGGGGGGGGGACACACACCTTTGGACAGCAGTATTGTCAGTTTGGGTGGAGGGGAGTGTTGGATGGGTGACCAGATTTAGATACACTTAACACACTGAAGCCAAACTCTATCTCACACTTAATAAACTGTTAGAGCAAACTGTTTTTTTCTTTTTTAGGATGAAGATTTTAAATAATTAAAAGCTGATCGTTGTAAGCACCAGAGTTTGTCTCGTCTCTGTAACTAATGCATTCTGCTGGAGAGCTTGTTATTTTGAAAAGCAACACTTAATGCCCAGGTCACCACATGAAAATAGAAATAAAGTCTAAAAAAGAAAACTAGTGCAGCCATCACATTTAGGAATTGATAAGCTGCAGTATAAAGGTTTAGTTTTGGGTTTAATACCACTTTAACTGCTTGTTCTGCCTATGGGATGATGAACAGTGTGGCACTTACCTTATTCCTCTCTTCCTCTGCCTTTCGTCTCTGTGAGACCGAATTCCTACATCCACTTCCCCCCTGGGGCGCAGCTCTGTAATTCCATACAATGCAGGACCCAAAAGTCCGGCTTTGTACAATGCAGGACCCAAAAGTCCTGCTTTGTCCAATGCAGGACCCAAAAGTCAAGTCCGGCTTTGTCCAATGCAGGACCCCAAAGTCCGGCTTTGTCCAATGCAGGACCCCAAAGTCCGGCTTTGTCCAATGCAGGACCCCAAAGTCCGGCTTTGTCCAATGCAGGACCCCAAAGTCCGGCTTTGTCCAATGCAGGACCCCAAAGTCCGGCTTTGTCCAATGCAGGACCCCAAAGTCCGGCTTTGTCCAATGCAGGACCCCAAAGTCCGGCTTTGTCCAATGCAGGACCCCAAAGTCCGGCTTTGTACATGAGGTGAGGACCCATCCACAATGTTGGAAAGTGAAGGAGAGCGCTGTGGTTGTAAAAGTAGAAGGTTTTTTTTTTTTTTACCTTATGGCATTTTAAAATCTTCTGCATGCAATCCCACCTAAATACTTACCTGAGCCCGATCTCATTCGGGGGGTGTGTATGACAGCCGAGGCTCTCTTGTTCTCATTGGCTCAGATACAGCTGCGGGAGACATTGGCACGAGTGCCCCTATAGCAAGCGGCTTGATGTGGGGTCACTCAACAGGGGGGAGCCAGGAGCACCAGCAGGGGACCTGAGAAGATGATGGTTAGGGATGCTCTGTAAAACCATTGTACAGAGCAGGCAGGGCCCTTACACAGCTTTAGGCCTGGGTCCCTCTGGACCCGACCATCAACATTTTGAAGGGTCCGCCCTCTGGCCGTGCCACCTAATCTACCCACTGGCCATCCCACGAGTCCTTCAGTGCACCCACTTCTATTTTAACACTCTTACAACTTAAGATATTTGAAAATGAATCCAAGTCAGCAAAGAGACATCCCCATAAATTCAGCAAAGAGACACCCCGATCCAGCAAAGAGACACCCCGATCCAGCAAAGAGACAGTGCAATCCAGCAAAGAGACATCCCTTCAGCTGCATCAGCTTACTCTGCAGCCACCCTGTTTTCGCTATTGCTAGCTACTACGGCAGCAACAACTCTGTCTCATTGGTTGGGGTCTGAGCAGCCAGGCCCCTCAGAATGCCTGGGCCCCCTACATGTGTATGGGCTGCCCCCCCCCCCCCCCCCCCCCCCGATGGCTGCCCTTATTTTAATTAAAAAAAAAAAAAAAAAAAACCTTTGCAATCACTTTAATGTTCAGTTGTGTGTGCTAATAAAGTTACTTACCTATGTTGGTTAACTTTTGAACAGTACATTACTTTTTTTTTTTCATGAAAGGCTGCTGTCATTGGATTCTGCTTTTTATCCCATTGATAGTTTTTCTATTAAATATGGGAAAAACAAATTCCTGGAGACAAGCAGCTAGATGTCAGAGGCTGAATACATATTAAGGCCCCTTTCACACTTGTGCGACTTGTCATGCGATTTGGGACTGCAAAATCGCATGACAAGTCGTTCTCCATTATTTCCAATGAGCCCCATTCATATCTGTGCGACTTGAAGTCACACCGACTTCAAAGTAGTCCCTGTACTACTTTTGGCATGATTTTTGATGCGTTTTGAGGTAAAGACATTATAAGCCCAGTCAAACTCGCAACAAAGTCGCGCCAAAATCTCGGTAAAATCTTGCGACTTTGAAGTGGTACAAGTGTGAAAGGGGCCTAAAGCCGCTTTCTCTGCCTTGTTCTATACTTTTTTCAAAAAGCCTTAAACCAGCGCCCTAGACTCAAACCACTAAGCTTTATTTGTTCTTGTGGGCAGGATTTAACTTGTTGAATGTTTGGAAGAGTTGGACTAGGAAGTGTCCCTGCTTGTATCTCTTACTCACTGCCCGTTTTATTTTCAGCTGTTCATAGCAGTAAGCCTCCTGTATAGTTCAGACCTTAAATGAACCCAGTGTATCACCAGGCAATTAAGGACCACTTGGCACGGTTTCTGTAATCAGTTACCGGGAAGAACTGCATGACTTTAAGGTACTGACTAAACGCAGTTCTCTTCCTAAACTTGACCACATCGCTGAGAGTTTGAATTTTTTTTTTTTTTTACTTTTTTTAGAATGTGAACCTCCTATTCTTTTGACTATTTGGGGGAGCTAGCTTTAGGGGTTTTGTATTTGACCTGGACACTTTAAAGCTTGGGATGACCAACTTGGCCTTTTATGCTACAAACTTGGTGCAGACTCGGTAGTGTGTGTGTGTGTGTGTGTGTGTGTGTGTGTGTGTGTGTGTGTATATATATATATATATATTAGAGCTGCACGATTAATCGTATGAAAATCGCGATCTCGATTCACCCCCCCTGACGATCTAAACCTGAAATATGCTCGATTCTTTGCATAGCAGAGAGAACAGCTGTGGAAAAAAAAAAAAGCCTCAGCAAATGCCTATCAGCAAAGTCTCCCAGTAACTATAAACAAAAATGATTACATTGTATCTTTTCCTTCCCTCTGCCAGGGAGAAAGGAAGTTTAACCTCTTAAAGACTGGACCTTTTTCTGACACTTGTTGCTTGCAAGTTAAAATCATTTTTTTTTGCTAGAAAAGTACTTAGAACCCCCAAACATTTTATATATTTTTTTAGCAGAGACCCTACAGAATAAAATGGCGATTGTTGTAATATTTTATGTCACACTGTATTTGCGCAGCAGTCTTTCAAACGCAATTAATAGACTTTAATGAATAAAAAAAAAACGTAACAGTAAAGTTATCCCAATTTTTTTTTGTTACACAAAGAATCGTGAGAGAATCGTGATCTTTATTCCAAGCTAAAAAATCGTGATTCTCATTTTGGCCAGAATCGTGCAGCTCTAATATATATATATATATATATATATATATATATATATATATATATATATATATATACACACACACACACACCTGCGCACAAGCAGTCCCTTCCAGCGTTATGAGGTCCTCCTGTGGTTAGAGACAAGATAAACAACAAGCCCAAATTCTCGGTTGACACAGCCCTCCCCAGGCGTTGTAATCCAAAGTGATACTACACAAAACCAAACGGACAAGAAGGCACACACATTTTAGGGGTACACCCCCCTTCCTCAGAGCTAGGCTAGCTCTGAGAATGGGGTTGCAGCCCGAAATACATCAACTATATACCCCTTTGATGCAATTGGAGTACGTGTGTCCGCACTGTACGGCATCTTGTGGTTCATTGGCTTATATCAATTGCTACTTTGTGAGTATTCATTTGTTAGCTATTCCATTTTTAATTGAAATGCTGTAGATAATGCACTGCGTGCCCCGCCTTGTCCGTTTTGTTTTTGTAGTATCCCTAAATAATACAGGTGCATCTCATAAAATTAGAGTATCTTCAAAAAAGTTAACTTTATTTCAGTAATTTCAAAAAGTGAAACTCCTATTTCTTTTGTTCGTTAACGGACACAGCTGCCATTCTTGACCATTGGGATGTCCCAAACCAGTGTTAAACATGTCCCAAACAGACCCTGTAACTGGTCTGCAGGGAGGCGCAGGTTTGAAGAAAAAAAACCTTGCTGGGGGTCAAGATCGAAACTCTATCTTGTTACCAGACTGACAAACTTTGTGAACCCATTTGTCTTGAACCAGGGAAGTCCACGGGTCCGTAAAGCAGCCAAGATGTCCCCCCACCCCTGATAGGGGTGAGGGCGCACCTTCATGCTGAAGGAGCCTTGTCCATGGGTCTGGAGAAGCCCGCTCATGGTGGCTTGCCAGACCAGATTCCTTTAGAGCTGCCAGAGAAGGCCCTGAAAGGCTTTGAGCCCTTGTCTGTCGACCCTGAGGGACGAACAACTTCTTATAAGCCGAGAAGGAAGGTCCATGTCTACAACAAGGTACCTTACCCTTAGTAGCCTATGGAAGAAAGGTACTCTCCCCTCTGCGAGACCTTTAATGAGGTCATCCAGGGTAGCTCCAAACAGGAGATCTCCTTGATGGGGAAGATCAGTTAAAGCCTTCTTAGAAGTCTGATCTGCAGACCAGCATTTAAGTCAAGACATGCCGAAGGACCACTGCCAAAACAGAGATGTGAGCCATCAGGGTAGCCGCATCCAAGGAGGCATCACAGGCAACCCCTGAACCAGCTTATCTGCCAGCTCAGCAAAGGCAGAAGGGTGTTGTTCACCCTCCAAGTCATGGCACAGGAGCTTAGCCCACTCAGAGTTTGTAACATTAGGGCAATAGTAAATACTGACCTCATTGCCAAACCTGCTATTGTGTACGGCTGATCACATCCTCCGTCTTCCGGTCAGCCAGATACTTAAGGCTGCATTCACATGTCAGCATATGATCGCGGGCAGAACCGCCGATTCGGAGATTCATTGCAAATCGCGGGACGCCTAGCGTTTCCCGTTGATTTGCAATAGCCCCCCAAACGCCGAGCGATGTTGCCGCGATTTACGCCCGCCGAATCGCGGCAACATCGCGCAAACAAAATCGCGGGACGCAATACGCTCCAAAGAAGCTCTTGTACTTTTTTGGAGCATATTGCGTCCCGCGATTTTGTTTGCGCGATGTTGCCGCGATTCGGCGGGCGTAAATCGCGGCAACATCGCTCGGCGTTTGGGTGGCTATTGCAAATCAACGGGCAACGCTAGGCGTCCCGCGATTTGCAATTTCCGAATCGCGGGCGGAACCGCGGCGGTTCTGCCCGCGATCATACGCTGACATGTGAATGCAGCCTAAGGGCCAGGGACTCTTGCACCAGAATCATGTTTGCCTTGTTTAACCTGGAACCTGGAAGGTCCACCACCGGTGGCACAGTCAAATTCTTATGAAGGGACTCCTCGAAAGGGTAACGCCTAGTAAAGCACTTAGGAACCCCACAGGGACACTTTGGTCATCTCCACTCTTTAGCAACAACTCTGTTAAAATATGCGGGGAAAGGAAACTCCTTTGCCGCTCTGGATGGCTTGACACTGCTTGTAGCAAGTGACTATAGCAGGGAGAGGCAGTATTCCCCCTGAGACTGCCCATAGTTGTAGCCAGAAGTTTTTTCTGCCTAGTGTCTTACTCCTGTAGGGGGCGACCTAACCTAATGGTCAAGAATAAGAGCTGTGTACTTCAATGAACATCAGAGAAATGGATTTTATGGTAAGTCAAAAATCTCATTTATATAGATGCATCACACACAGAGTGATATTTCAAGCATTTCTTTCTTTTAATTGTGATGATTATGGCTTACAGCTAGTGATAACTCAATATTTAGTATCTCAGAAAATTAGAATATTACCAATAAAAAACAAAAAGGATTTTTAATACAGAAATGCTGGCTTACTAAAAAGTCTGTCCATATACAGTATAGTTTGCACTCAATACTTGGTCGGGGCTCCTGCATGAATTACTGCATAAATGCGACATGGAATGGAGGTGATCAGCCTGTGGCACTGCTGAGGGGTTATAGAAGCCCAGGTTGCTTTGTTAGCGGTCTTCAGCTCATCTGCATTGTTGGGTCTGGTGTCTCATCTTCCTCTTCACAATCCCCCACAGATTCTCTATGGGATGTGAGTCAGGTGAGTTTGCTGGCCAATCTAGCATAGTGATACCATGATCATGTGACCAGGTATTGGTAGTTGGCAGTGTGGGCGGTGCCAAATCCTGCTGGAAAGTGAAATTTGCATCTCCAAAAAGCTGGTCCGCAGAGGGAAGCATGAAGTGCTCCAGAATTTCTTGCTAGAGGGCTGTGCTGACTTTGGACTTAAAACACAGAGGACCAACAGCAGCAGATGACACGGCTCCCCAAATCATCAATGACTGTGGAATATTTTGCATTTCATTTGGAAATCAAGGTCCCAGAGTCTGGAGGAAGAGTGGAGAGGCACAGAATCCAAGTTGCATGCGGTCCAGTGTGAAGTTTCCACAGTGATGATTTGTGTGAACCTAGCCTAATACAGGATGGTTGGGGGTTGGGACATGCTACAGAAAGCAGCCAAACTGGATATGTTACATGAGACTGCTAGAGATCGTATTACAGTCCCCTTGCTAAGCCAGTGCTCCCACATTAGGGCTCCACCCCCCCCCCTCCTCCTCCCCACAGGGCAATTGTAGCTTGGTGTTCTTGCAGCCACACAGTTGAGCACCATCTGTGTGTAGAATTTGTATTGATCCTTAGGCACCTTTCACATTTGTGCGACTTATCCTGCGATTTGGAACTACAAAGTTGCATGACAAGTCATACTCCATGATTTCCAAAGAGTACCGTTCATATCTGTATGACTTAAAATCACAACAGTGATTAGTCCATGCACTACTTTGGGCTGATTTTAATGCGTTTTGATGTCCATAGACATTGCTTCAAGTCCAGTCAAAATCGTGCAATTTTTAGGTCGCACAAGTGTGAAAGGGGCATAAATGCCGATCACAGACATCGCATATGATTCGGAGCGCACTGCTCCTAAAATCACATGCGATGTCTGTGCGGTGCAAATTCAGGCATACAGTTTGTATGGCTGAATTTGCACCGCAATCGCAGTGAACTCGCACGGGATCCTTTCTCTCTCGGATCGCATGGTGGTTCACACTAGTGCAATTCGATTCATGTGTGAACTGTCAGATTGCACTCTGATCTGGGGATGTTAACTTTGAATTGACACCCCCAGCGTATCGCATATGGCAGTGTGAACTGCCTGTTCCCACATCGCAATAGTGTGAACCGGGACTTAGTGTTAAGTAAAAATATTTTTTTTAATAAAATAACGTGTTATGCTCACCTGCTCTGTGCAGTTGCATTGCACAGAGCGGCCCTGACCCTAATTTTGGGTCCCTTGGTGGCACTCATGGCCACTCCCTCCTGTTCATGTTTGTCCCCATAGCAAGCAGTTTGCTATGGAGTCGCACAGTGTCTGCTCGCTCCCGAGCTGTGTGTCTATGAACCGCGCGCCATACACAGTGGGACTTAGCCCTGCCCCCCCACTTCCTCACTGCATTTGATTGACAGCAGCAGGAGCCAGTGGCTTTTGCTTCTCTGCTTGAGTGCTGTGTGAAGAGGGAGAGGGCAGAACAGATGCCCTGCACAGCCCTGGATCTATTCCTCCCCTCTGTTCCCCTTCATGCGGGGGGGGGGGGGGGGCAGAGAAATACCTTTTTTTTTTTTTTTTTTTTTTTTTTTTTTATATATACCTAATGCAAAGAATGCATTGTTAAATGTTTTTAGCTTCAGTATCACTTTAATTTTTAAGGACAATTTTCAGGGTTCTATTAGGAAGGGGATATACCCCCAATAGGGCAAAGAAAGTCGGACACTAAACATATATATTACTGTTCCAGGTGATCCTACACATGGACACCTACTGGGATCTAGTATCCAGATTCAAGCAGGTTGCACTTTTCTTTTTTTTTTTTTTTTTGTTTCTTGATATCCAGAAAGCTTTATTCCAAGCGGTCCAAACTCCCTAACCCAGACTGTGACACATGGCTCACTTCCAGGCCCTCTCCTACTCCTTTGACATATTGGAGTAAGAGGATCTACGTGCGGGTGACCTGCCCCAGTCTGGCTTTGTGAGTTATCACTACTTGCAATAAAGCTTGATGGATATCGAGATTAAAAACAGAGGAATTGCCACCTATTTTGTATCACAGACTGTACTCCGCTGTATTAGCACTACCTTTTTAATACTTCTTCCAGCAATACTCTAAAAATTCAGGGGACAAAAAATAATAAAAGGTGATTCGAAGCACAGAAAATGTAAACCAAGCCATTCTAATGAATATTTTCCCTTCACTGACCCTCTATAACCACCTGGGCAAAGTAACTGGCCTCAAGGGCCACACTTCAACACCCAAAGGGCCTCAGTGTGGACATAAGGGACTTGAATGGTTTAGCAGGAGAGTTTGGTGTGAGGACTCCCATGGCCCCTGAATTTCCAAGCATCTTCAAAAGGCCTAGTGTTGGCGCTTGGAACGTTTACAAGGTCTACTAGGCTGACTGACACCACTTAAACATGAATGGACAATCCTATTAATGGAGGAGGAGGGCATTGGAAGTGATGGCGTTGTACGCCTGCTGGGATTTAGAATGTTCTTTTCTGCTGAAGTTTTGTTGTAGTGCTTTATCTTGTTTATGTGGTTGGCCGTTTGTGAAATGCCTGTGGCTGCATCAATTCCTATGGCTGTCTTCATTCATTTGAGCTTGTGAAAAGGCAAGCCTGTGTGCCCTATGGCAGTGGTCCTCAACCCTGGCCTACAGGGCCCACTTATGGCGCTTTTCCACTGCATGGAACCGAACGGTTCGGCTCGCTTTTGTGCTTTTCCACTGCTGGTACCGCATGGTATGGTGTAAGAACGGTTCGGTACGGTACGGCGGCGCTTTTCCATTGCATGGAACCGAACGGTTCGGCTCGCTTTTGTGCTTTTCCACTGCTGGTACCGCATGGTACGGTGTAGGAACGGTTCGGTACGGTACGGCGGCGCTTTTCCACTGCATGGAACCGAACGGTTCGGCTCGCTTTTGTGCTTTTCCACTGCTGGTACCGCATGGTACGGTGTAGGAACGGTTCGGTACGGTACGGCGGCGCTTTTCCACTGCATGGAACCGAACGGTACGGCTCTCAAAAACAGTACCACCTCGATTGTGGTTCCAATAGGTACCATACCCGGTACCATATCCCACAATCCTTTGCATGCAGTCACTACTAGCCACTGATTGGTCAGAGAATCGTTGTTATCCCACCCACTTAACTTTAGTACTACTTTAGTGGAAAAGCAAACCGTACCGTACCAAACCGTTCCAACACCGTACCATGCAGTACCAGCAGTGGAAAAGCAAACCGGGCCGAGTAGAGCCGAGCTGGTACTTGCAGTGGAAAAGTGCCATAACAGGCCAGATTTTAGGTATTACCTTGGGGAGATGCAGACTAGAGTACTGCAATCACTGAGCAGCAAATGAGATCACCTGGGATGTATTTCAGTTATCTTGAAAATCTGGCCTGTTAGTGGGCCCTGTAGGCCAGGGTTGAGGACCACTGCGCTATGGTGCTACTCTGCCATTCACAGGGAGCTATTTATTCTAAGTACAAAGCTTCCTGTGAATGGCTGAGCAGCACTCAATTTTTCCAGGAGTCAGGAAGTCCGGTCCTATTGTAATAACGCAGTGCTATGTACTGTATGGAGCGAGGCTACAGTTATTACAGCGCTCCTGGTAAAGTAGTAAATAGTTTTGTTTGTTATGTATACCTACATAAATGTGATTATTGGTTTATATTAGGATAACTTTTTACTGAACTGTAACTTCAGATTGCCTTCTCTGAAAATAAAATGTGGACTACTGACAGTGGATATAAAAAGTATACACACCCCTGTTAAAATGTCATGTTTCTGTGATCTAAAAAAAAAAAAAAAAAAAAAAAACCAAGACAAATAATTCTAGAACTTTTTACCCATTTAGGGCTCTTTCACACGGTCCGTGCTGCTCAGCGGGGATCGGTCCACGATCCCCGCTGAGCCGGCGGATGACAGCTCCGTCTCCGCTTGCAGTGCGGAGAGGGAGATGTCACAGCCCCCTCGGCTCTCTATGGGGAATCGGATGAGAGCAGACCACCTGTCCGCTCTCATCCGATCCGATCCCCAGGACGGATGGAAAATTAGGGTTTCCATCCGTCTGGATTTCACGGACAGGATCACATGATTCAGCTCCCCTGTATCAGCCAGCAGCAGCTGCAGGGAAGTGGGCAGAGTGCTCGACAACAGCTGGCAATACTATGGCCCATCCATCATCGGTGCTCTCATCTCTCCCCTCCTGATACAGGTCGCGGCTCATGTGAGCGTATCAGAGCGGCCTAAAAATAAGTGTATACATCTTTCTTTCACAGGTTAGTGAGCAAAGGTATAGAAGAAAGGGAACTAGATGGCAGCACTCTGATGCAAACACCTTTTATTCGAAGTGATAAAACAATTAATCTTACAGCGAACGGTGGTAAAACAGAGTACAGCTAATGCGTTTCACACCTCCGCTATGATGAAGCACCAGTTGAGGTGCGAAACGCGTTAGCGTACCCTGTTTTACCACCGTTTGCTGTGTGATTTATTGTTTTATCACTTTGAATTCAGGTGTTGCCATCCAGTTCCATTTTTTCTGTGTGTTCCTGTTGCAACCAGGGCTGACAGCTGAGTAACAAAGGAGGTGATTCTTTTCTGGAGTAGTACTTTAATGTTAGTGAGCAAAAGGTGTTAGAATTCCGGGATATACCTAAGTAATCTTGAAAATGCTTCCTCTCCCACTCCTACTTTTAGTATATGCATGAAAGTGCCTCGGCGGTCTATTTAAAATAGGCTGGCTAAACAGAAAGCACCAGAATGTTTCCAATGGGCTCTAAAGCACCCTTCACTTTAGGAAGGTTGGCCACAGATTTTAGTATGTCTGGGCCTCAAAAAAAGGGTTACATGTACATTTCCCCATGTTTACTCCTTTAAAGACTCTTCCAGTACAAAAAAAATATATACCGGTATCTGCTTCTCTTGTAAGAATGGTGCTCGACTCTTTAGTCCAGTTGTGGGCTGACAACACGCAGCCTGTTTGAGCACAAAGTGGTGTCAGGCCTACCCACTTTTATTTTTGCTAAACAACAAAGCCAAGGTTCATCACACTGATGCGGTGCAATTTTAAGGCACAGCTCCAGTGCGAGTTGATGCGGTTCACAAGCAATTATAATTGAGTTTTTGCGATTTGGAGTCTCTCCCTCTCTCCCCATGGACCAGGGATGGGAGATTAGGACCAAAGCGAAGACTTGCACAAAACGTACAGGAATGTGTTCTCCTAAGACACATAAGCGATCTGCGTACTATTTTCATTCCATTCAGGGTGTTTTCACACTTGGTGCGATTGCCTGGTCCGAACCCGGGTTCGATTGCTCTCCCCTCCCCCTGCCCCCGATGGACTGTGTTCACATTTGATTTTTGTATCCGAACCGCGGTACACTTGTGTCATCAAGCTGCAGCCGGCGCATACTCATGTTGCTTGGCAACTGCTGTAAACGAGAAGGTGCCAAAATGGATAGAATTGCTTGCTTTGGTACGGTTACGTTCTCATCAGAACCGTATGGGAGTTCACATGAACCGTACCCCAGACCACCCTTTTTAAGTGGACTCGGGTACGGTTCGCGGGGGCACACCTGAGTTCAAAGACAGTGTTCACATCATCAAAAAGAACCGAATTCTGACGTCAATCGAACCCGGGTGCGCACCAAAAGTGCTAGTGTGAAAACACCCTCAGTCCTTGTAGTTAAAAATCGCACCACACTAAACTATCACAGGACCCTTTTTAAAATTGCATTGGAGATTAACTGCATATATGTGATCAGCCCCCATAGAAACTCATGTTATTTCACTTGTCAGAGTTTCTATATGTTCTGGAATGCATCAGAAATCGCATCAGTGTGAACCAGGGTTTAAAGTCACCCCCTGTCCTATTCTCTCTACAACATAGACTGATCATTCTCTAGTCCGAAGATTAAAAACATAAGCGGGATAATTAGACTTCCTGAGATAAGATGGCAAGTGTGCACAGGACAGCTTTGAATTTCTTGCATAATTGGGGCATTTCCTTTACAATTCATGGAACAGATAACGGCAAACACTTTAAGAGCCCATTCACACTAAGGCGACACAACTCCTTACTACTTCGGGGGCGACTTGTGCATTCCCATGCACCACGACTTCGGAACGACTTGCATGGACTTCACATAATGGAAGTCTATGCAAGTCGCTCCGAGGTCGCCCCAAAGTAGTACAGGACCCTTTTTCTAAGTCGGAGCGACTTGTGTCGCTCCTATTAGAACGGGTCCTGTAGCGGTCAATGGACCGTGAGGGAGCACGACTTGTCAGGCTGACAAGTCGCGCTAATGTGAACCGACTCTCAGTGGTATGATAAACAAACAGACCAAAGTGTAGCAAAAGATTTAAGTTGTTTGGGTTTACGTAAATAGGATTGCGGATGATCACTTTGAAAAAGCTACTAGTAGTTACAGCAGAAGGTTTCCGGTCACTTTAATAGAGAAGTATGACTAAAACATTCCTTTTGTACTCCTGTAACCCTGAATCGGCCGACAACAGGCTATAACCTGGTGTAGCCTGACATTCCAGAGCTCTGCTGCAGGCTATGGGAGGATCCTGACTGTATTGTCGGGATCCACCCAGCTGCCACATTGACAGCTGGCTCTGGCTCTCAGGGCTTTGCAAAATGCTTAGTAAAAGCTTGTTGTACACACTGCTGTTATACGAGCTTAAGCTTGTGTGTATTGATCTACTTTTCCTATCCCATACAGTCACTGGGTATTCGGGCAGCCTCGGGTGCTGCAGCTGTCTGAGTACAATAGCCGGCCATGGAGATTCCCCCATTCACAGTTAACAAAGTAAATTGGAAAATCGGTTTCTCTCGTTTAACCCAAGTGCTGAAATGGAGAATTATACATGTGTGTACGACTAGCTTTAGGTGGCAATTTGGGTCTCAAATGTGCTAAAATTAGATGTTTTTTTGGATAGCCCTCATTTATGCAGGGTGTTTAAGAGCCGGTTCACATAGGGGCGACCTGTGAAGTCGGGGTGTACATCGCGCACCGCGACCTCGGAGCGGCATGCATGTACTTCATATCATTGAAGTCAATGCAGGTCGCTCCAGGTCGCCTCAAAGTAGTACAGGACCCTTTTTCTAAGTCGGAGCGACTTGTGTCGCTCCTATTAGAACGGGTCCTGTGCTAATCTATGGCAGGCGACCCACGGCGACTTGTCAGGCCACTAGGTCGCCTGACAAGTCGCCCCAGTGTGAACCGGCTCTTAATCTGTGCCCCATGCAGGGCCGTGTTTACATGCATGGGGGGCACAGGTTTTTCGTGCATCCCCACGCTGTCTGTAGTTACACAGTGGCTACATGGAGTGGCTACAGCTGCTGCTCCCAATGTGACATCCGTGCAGGCGCACTGCCCCGATCGTACCTGCACACGTTACATTGGGAGCATCGTCTGTGTTTGCGCAGCTATTGCATCCCAGTTCACATCAATGGGATCTTCCGTGTGGATAAACACGGCCCCACGCAGGGCAAGAATGCAGATGGTCCGTGTGAAGAAGGCCATAATGTCCAGTTGGCTGGAATGAGGATACAAAAAAATCGTCAAAAATATCTTGTATGCATATATTTTTCCTGACTTTCATAATGTACAGATGCACCGTTCAGTGACCTTGTATTGTGTTCAGCCTTGAGGTTACAGAAGCCAACCCTATGACCACTGCGAATGCTTGTGGGTGCGGCGACCGATCGTGGCTCATCACTCTTCCAGTGCTTGATTAGAAAACCAGTACACATGGCTGATTGGAAACTGGGTCAGAGCAAATAAAGTTCTATTTACCAGAACTCTTGGCAGTAACCCTTTCGATATTGGCTTTTTTTTCTTCTATAAATCGCTTCAGAAAAATGAGTATATTGGTCTATCCTACTGTAGATGGTTAATTTTTTTATTTTATGATTCTCTCATTGTCCAAATATGTATTTGCATGGGTTACCTGTATAATCTTTTGACAATCTCTTGTTGGATTGGAAAGGCTTTTTTAGTATTGTATATAGGTACAGTAAACCCCCCTCCATTGCGGGGGTTACGTTCCGGACCCAGACGCGAAAAGTGAAATTCCGCGAAATAGAAAAACCCTATTAAAATGCATTGTAGGCATGATTTTTTTACTGTCACTGTACGTGTAAAAGCATTTTAAGGTCTTTAACCACTTAAGCCCCGGAGGATTTGGCTGCTAAAGGACCAGGGTTTTTTTTGCGATTTTTTTACTGCGTGACTTTAACGGACAATTGCGCGGTCGTGCGACGCTGTACCTAAACGAATTTGACGTCCTTTTTTTCCCACAAACAGAGCTTTCTTTTGGTGGTATTTGATCACCTGTGCGATTTTTTGATCACGCGCTATAAACAAAAAAAGAGCGTCAATTTTGCAAAAATAATATTTTTCACATTTTTTTATATGAAATTCCCCCAAAAAAAAAGTAAAAATCAAAATTTTTTAACATTTTTCGGCCAATTTGTTTTATGCTACCTATGTTTGGTAAAAAAAATCGCAAAAAGCGTATTTTGATTGGTTTGCGCAAAAGTTATCGCGTTTACTAACAAAGGGAAAGATTTTTGTCATTTTTGGTGGTTTTTTTTTTAACGCGTAATGGCGGCGATCTGCGATTTTTTTTTTCGGTACTGCGACATTGCGGCGGACAGATCGGACCCTTGACTGACATTTTTGACACTTTTGGGGTTACCGGTGACATTACTGCAGTAATCAGTGCTATACATATGCACTGTTACTGCAAAAATGACACTGGCAGGGAAGGGGTTAACTTTATTGGACAGGGAGGGGTTAAGTGTGTCCTAGGGGCGTGATTCTAACTGTGTAGGGACATTCCTATTGGTGTAAAAGCAAAGATCCACCGTTCTACATAGTAGAACGGACAGATCTTCACTTTTACACAGGGAGAACTGACAGGCAGCTTGTTTACACAAGCTGCTCTGTCTTTCTCCCTTCACAGGAGCGATCGCAGTGTGACTGGCGGACATCGAGTCCGCCGGTCACACGCACTGACTTGCCTGTGAACGAGCCGCGGCGGGCGCGCGCCTCGGCGGGCGCGCGCCCGCCCGCGATAGGCTCGCAAGTCAGTGACAGGCGAGTGACGTACCGATACGTCACTCTGCCTGGCCGGGGCTGACCGCCGCAGTATATAGTCGTGCGGCGGTCGGCAACCGGTTAAACACACTTTTAAAACAATAGAAACTCATTTAAACACATAAAAGATACCGAGAGACAGAGCAAGAGCTATGGAAAACACAAAAATATTTCATTTTTAATGATTTATATAGTAAAATAACATTACAAAAAAACGCAATATACCGGGACCGCAAAAACTGAACCGCGATGGAACGGGGGTTTACTGTATTTGATATTCCATTAGGATCTGGAAAATGACAAGTGTTTTTTTTTTTTTCTTCTTTTGACTTGTGCATTTAATTCCTTAACTTTATAATGGGGCGTGTATTTTTAGTTCACGTGCTATAAATATATTTTGAAGCTCTGCCTAGATCCCATGTGCTCAGTCCTTAGTTGCCTTCTTTGGCATTGTGTTAGTTGTGCGCTCTGCAGTATCTTGCTCCTAAACATACCGCTCTTCTGATCTTTCCGAGCAATGGGAACTATAAAACCTGTAATATTGGTGTTAGTATCTCTAGAACTGTTTTAGTTTAGCCCAGCTTTTCTTATTCCCTGTATCCCTATATACCTTAAATATACCCTTTGCAATTCCCTAATTATGGTAAGGGTGGCAATACTTGTCTGCTCTCCAGACGATGGCTATTATAAATAAACTGCTATTGTGAGTCTTCTATGAATAAGACTTCAAATTTGGCTTAAGCACAAATATTTAGGCGCACACATGTAACCATAATGTAAGGCTGAATAAATCCCAAGATTTAAAGGATAAGTTCACGTTTAAAAAAAAAACAAAAAAAAAATGCACTTTTTTTTGCAGGTAAAAAAAAAAAATGTGCACTATTTTTTTATTTTTTTATTTTCTAGGAGCCTAGAAAGCATTGCACCAGCGATCATGCCATGCAGTTCTCTTGCAGACTCATTGTGAGTTGCAAAAAGTGGTCACCTCCCCCACCTATAACTGGTCTTAACAGTAAGGAGAACTGGAAGGGCAAATGCAGATCAACAAAGCAAGGGGATTTCCAGTCACTACTGACCAACCAAATTAACCTGTCTAACAGTATGCCTTAAAAACGGGGTTTAGTTGCACACATTTGCAAATACATGCGTAAGCTGCAGGCCACGGCAAGGCACCCTGATATCTGCAGACCTTAACTCTACCTTTAAAGAGTCTTCACAGTGGGAGCACATGTGTGCTGGGTGTTCAGTGTGA
This sequence comes from Pelophylax lessonae, assembly GCF_965119305.1. Lineage (NCBI taxonomy): Eukaryota > Metazoa > Chordata > Amphibia > Anura > Ranidae > Pelophylax > Pelophylax lessonae. The sequence continues at coordinate 210,633,121 of NC_138779.1, read as the reverse complement.
CCCTGCACCTTTAAGGAGGGGTGGGCTCCCTCCTGTCACCTGTCCTCAATCTAGCCATGAGAATACGTGTGCTCTCACTGTGGAGACTCTTTAAAGGTAGAGTTAAGCCTCGTACACACGCAACGAATTTCCGCCGACCGGTCGTTCGTCTTTTGTCCAGAGTGTTGTTTGGAATCTGCTCTAGACTGCACACGAATTTTGTCGTCCGACAGAATTATACTTCAGAAGTGATGTCATGTGATGGTTTGCTTCCTTTGTGTTCTTTCATCTCTGAGCATGCCCAGTCTTGCTCATAAGATTTTTCCCTGTCGAAATCTGTACTGACTGCACGAAAATCGGATGTGTTTTGACGGTGGACAAAAATTTTATAGCCTGCACACCAGAATTTTTTCGGCCAAAAAGTCTGAGTCGGTTGTCGGAAGCATCATACTAACAAGCCGAAAATTGGCGGATCGGTCGTCGGACGAAAATTCCCGCCCGAATTTCGACGCGTGTGTACAAGGCTTTAGGGTCTGCAGATATCAGGGTGCCTTGCTGTGGCCTGCAGCTTGCGCATGTATTTGCAAATGTGTGCAACTAAACCCCTGTTTTTAAGGCATACTGTTAGGTTAATTTGGTTGGTCGCAGGCTGGTTGGTAAGTAGTGACTGGAAATTAGAGATCGACCGATTCTCGGCAACACCGATATATCGGGGGCTGATGTGCACTTTCCTCGATATATCGGAATCGGCCCCTGAGGTTACCGATATTGCCGATATTTAGGGAAAGTGCATGTCCTGGGGTGATGCCTGCAGCTAGAGGCATCACCCCGGTACCGGCGTCCATAGCCGACAATCGGCTGACTTGTAATGACAACGGATGTGGCTGAGAAGCCGTTCAGCTGTCATTACAAGGAGCGGGAGGGGACGTCCCCACCTTCCACGGTGGAACGTGAGACCCGGGCATCCTACCTCCGCCGAAGAGAAGACCCGGTGTAGCATGAAGATATGTCCCCGTGAAAGCCGGTATCCCTGCCGCAGGTGCGCATGCGCCGGTCTCCATGTAAAAAACCCAGAAGTGATGTCATGACACGGCGCCGAATTAAAAAAAACTGACAGCATTCAAAACAGCCAAACTTGGCGTTTTTTTAATGCTTATCGGTGCCGAGGAGGGGTTTGGGGTCTTTTAGACCCCCAGATCCCTCCACAAGGAGTACCTTTAGGAAAAAAAACATTTTTTTTTACATGTCCGAAAATATCGGCCGATATCCGATGACCAAAGTATCGGCATTAAAAAAACGATATCGGGCGATCACTACTGGCAATCCCCTTGCTTTTTTGTCAGTGTGAGTTGTCTGTCCGTACATCTTATGGGCAGGAAGTTTTACACTGTCAGGAAGACTCAATGAACTACCGCTGTGCTCAGTTAATTGAGTACTACAAGCGGACAAGGATGTCGGGGCTTGTAGTTCATTCTCACACAGAACTGTGAATGAATGACTCGGCCGTACGGGGCTCCGACCACACTGCGGTTTTAAAAAAAAAAGACAGCTAGTACGGGGAACTTCTGCTGTCAGAAGAGAGGAGGGAATGGCGAGTGGCTTCAGCAGTGAGAACATGTTTCACCCTAAAAAGTGGATTATGTAACATGTTCCCAAAGGTGAACTTATCCTTTAAGAAGCCATTGCCCAACTACTGCCATTTTTTTTTCTTTTTTGGTAGTGAAGGAATACTAGGACAGAGCTTAGTATTCATACGCATGGACATTTATAGGCATTTTAGATGCCTAGTATAAATTTCGTGTGGCCCGGGGGGGGGGGGGGGGCCACAGGTTCCGCATAAAAATGCGTTCATTCACCTGCACAGGGTTAACGCCAGGGCATATAGAAAACAATTGTTTTCTATGTGCCTTGTTGACACTAGACTGCTGTGTTGAGGTGGGTTAATGTGTGAAAATGCAGACCTGCTGCATTTTTTTGGATCTTCCTTCCTTAATGTTGGTGCATTTCACAGATGTGGTGCCTAGAGATAGTTGAAATGCCATTTTGTGACTTTTTCAATAAAGTGTTGAAGAAAAATGTAAACAGTGGCTTGTGCTGTAAGGCATCGCTGCTCATCCGTTACACAGTGGACTCGTGCCTGCATGATAAAATGGCAAGGTTTAGCATACGGCCTGGTGTGAGTAATCCATTGAATGGCAAGGAGATTAAAACACAGTGCCATTCTACCAATACAGTATCGGGCATAACATTTTCTGTTGCTGCGCCTATAATGTGTATTTGTCCTTATGTCATACCATATATTATCTTAAATATTCCTTTTAACGTAAAACAAAATACTTTGTGTGCTACTCTGTATAATCCTTCCAATATTACCAATGCAAAATTATATAGATCATATACAGTATATTCAGTTCCCAAAAATGTCCTTTGAATAAAACCATAAAGTGCAGTTCATTTTGAGAATTCCACAGCAATGTGATCCGCAATAATAGTGCTTGCAGTTCAGTTAGTGACTCCACAGCAATATGATCCGAAATACAAGTGCTATGTGCTTCGGTGACTCCCACCACCTTTCAGGCTATGTGCCTCACCTCTTTTTGACCCCTCTTACTAGGTCAAATCACGCTGCAGTGTTGGACTCCTGTATTCCTCCTCCTTTCTTCCACCTGATGTTATGACCCTATTATATAGGTGTGTGACCCTTTTAAGATAGCGGTTTCCTCCGTGTGATGGCTCATGCAAGAAAGCGTATCCTCATAATGCAGTCATTTTGTTTAAAATGTAACTTGCATTTCAGATAAAAACTTTTAACCCCTAAAACTTGACAGCGAGTCTCAGAAGCTCCTGCGTCACTTCTGGTATCGCTAGCGTCACCTGGCTCCATCCTACGCGTGTCGTCACGGTCACGTGACTTCCTCACAGGTACACAATAAGGTTGTATGCAGCCACCCATTACAAAATAGATAATATACACGCCATTCTAAGGTAGCGCAGGATAAACTCGTTCCTTACAGTATAAGGCTTGTTATCCACTTAGCACGATAACTTTTCATGTCTCATTCACACGGAGTACTAAAATTTACGGTCATGGAAGAACAGTAAGACCCTTACTGTGATCCACAGATGTTCGTTCCGTGCATCCCTATGCTGGCAGTCCTATTTGATATCAACTAAAATGCAGTGGCTGCACGGAGGACACACACTGTTCCAAATCTGACATCCATGTGGGTGCAGGGCCCCGAACACAGTGTGGGTTTGGGGCTGTACACCAGCACAGGTGTCAGATTGGGAGCGGCGCCTCTGTCAATGCAGCCATTGCATCCCAATTGACATTAATGGGGATGCATGGAACATTTGTGCCGGTAAACATGGTCCTTGGTGTGCGCTCTAGTACGCCCTTTGTGAACGAGGCCTTCGATTCAACTCAATTACATTTTTCAGAGCTAAATGGCTCCAAAGCATCATATATGAATGGTGACTAAAAGTTTTATTGAAACCATATCATGCTGTATGGAGGTCATCTCTCATCTTGCAGGTCTCTAATAAAGACACAGCCAGCGTAAGGCCCGCGCGGCTGCGTCGCGGGCGTAAGGCCCGCGCGGCTGCGTCGCGGGCGTAAGGCCTGTGAATGTCAGAGTTTTGCAATGCCTCATGGGATGTGTAGTTCCGTAACAGCTGGAGGGCTGTGGTTTGAGGATCCCTGATTTAATAAATAAGCCCAACTGCCTATTGTTTTAGGGCTCTGGATATTTGGCAGATGTAATAATGTAGTACATAATGAAACTGAAAGTATGCTGGTGATGTAAGCTTGCATCACATGTAAATTTTATCTAATACTGTATAAAATCCTCCTCTGCTCCAAAGGAAGCAGAAATCCTTACCACTCTGTGACAACTAGTTACTATATAATGTCATATGGATATGAAACCACCTTTATGTAAACCCAGTGTTCTTGTCACATCACAGTGGATACTCCTACAAAAACATGATTGTGAACTGTTAAACCAGGTTTTTGTGACATTGTTTATTTTCATGTCCTCAGTCATTAAATGCTTAGTCTCTGAATTGTTCACTCAAAGGCCCCTTTCACACGGGCTTTCCGATCAGGTCTGCCTGACATTTTTTTTTTCAGGTGGACCTGATCGGATGTTCCTTGCACTCCTATGGAGCAGTGGATGTCAGTGGTGGCGTCTCCACTGACTCCAGCTGCTCTCCGATCCGATGTGGTCTGTGAAACCCTATTTTCCATACGTCTGGAGGATCGGATGAAAACGGACAGAGGCGGTCCGTTTTCATCCGATCTCCCATAGGGGAGAGCGGCGATCTGACAGCTCAGACGGAGACGGAGCTGTCATTCCCCCTGCTCAGCGGGGATCGGGGGATCAATCCCTGCTAAGCAAAACGGAGTCCGCCGGGCAGAAAGCCTGTGTGAAAGGACCCAAACTCTCATTTGAAATGTTGTTTAATGTACACTTTGTAGCTTTAAAGCGGAGTTCCAGCCATTTCACTCACCTGTCCAACGGTCCAGCGATGCGGCCGCCCGAAGCCTCGATCCTCTCCCTCGGCACCGGCATCACTGCTGTGGGCACCCGGCTGTGACAGTTTGCGGCTTCACAGCCGGGTACGCACTGCGCATGCGCAAGTTGCGCTACGCGCCGTGATTGGCTGGCAATCTTCTGGGACCTTTGACATGTCCCAGAAGATTGCAGGGAGGGAGGGGGAGAGGAGAACTTCCGCTCAGGGCGCCGCGGCGCTCCGAGCGGAAGTGGGAGCGGGTACCTGTCAAAACTAATGTGGCATGTCAGGGGGTTAGGACCACCTAAAGCGGAAGTTCCACTTTTGGGTGGAACTCCGCTTTAACTTGAGTTGCACCAATAGCGTTTTTTTTTTTTTTTAACGGCGAATAGGACTACCGATGCCTTTGTGGTGCGATTTGAGCCCCATACAAAAGGAATGGTCTAAATTTGCACTGCAAAGAATTGCATGCAATTTGAACAGGAATGTGTTGCAGTTCCTATCCGAATGGCATATGGTTCCCCCGCTGCTCCTGTGTTGAACCCAGGCTAAGCAATTTTTTCTTTAAAAAATCAGCGCAGGGTGGAGGGTTTGAAGGACAGAAGTCCTTTTCCGGTGAAGATCTGCTTCAAGTTGATCTTGCACAGCTTGAATTTCATCAGATTCATCAGAGATCTCTTGTCGAATGAGCTGGGTGGAAATTTGTTGTACGGACAGCGGCTGCATCCAATCAGAAGCAGTCACTGTTTTCAGCAGCTGTGCACGTCCTGCTGGTTGCTGAATAGAATAGCTGGCAGGGGAGATTCCTCCCTCTATGTGGGCTGAACATTTGTATGTCCAGCTTTAGAGGTAAAATGACCGATAACGAGATAAAAGGCATTTTTGCAACGTGTGGGGGTTACCACAGTTCACACTTTTGGGGTCTTCCCTCCAGCTGAACGTGCAGTGTTGATTTTAGTAAGCCATCTTTTGAACTGCCTGATCAGGAACAACATTCCTGTATCGATTCATCTCACGCTGCAGTTATTTTACGTCACCGCTTCTGCTTAGACAAAGCGGAGTCTTAGCATGCACAGATCACAGGATGTAAACATTTTAACATGCAGCTCAGTATCCAGGAGGTTTTTGCTGCTGCAGATTCTTCCTTTGCTGTCTCCTACAGGGAGGAGTTCTCTGGTTTCCTTGCCAACCCGAGAACCGGCTGCTGGCAGCTGTGTGTAGTCAGCTGTGTGCATAGTGGTATTATGGGTACTGCTGCTGCTGAGACAGCACAGCTGACTTTTTTTTTTTTTTATAGACCAACCCTGCCCATAGATACTAGTCCTTCATTGGATACCTGTAAAGCTAGTTGAACCAATTAGAAGAGGAAAATTAGAACTACTTTCGGACTGGAAACCAGCATGTCTTGTAGGTCCCCAGTGGAAAGGCATACATTCCCGTTAGCTCTGTGTGTTATGTAAGACAGGGAAGTTTGCATCGCTGGAAATTGCTTGTTTTTGTGTCAGAGGAAAAAACATCTGAAGCTCAAGTATAACAGAACAAAGCTGTGCACACCTATCCCAATCTGAAATGGGGATGTTACCCCGGTGTTCTGAGTTTTTGCACAATAAAGCTTGCTTTTTCTTGTTTCTCTGCTTAATTGTCTTTATTCTGGGAGACTTGGAAGTATTTTTTGTGTGTGCCTTTATGTTTTTAATCTTCTTTTTTTTTTTTTTCTGTTCTGTTGCTTGGTAACCAGTAGATGCATTGTCTAGCAGGTTGTCAACGATCAGGCTGGGTCCCTGTATATTGAGCCGCATTGACGCTGCATGCAAACGTATTCACTTACACATCGGGTATTCTCTTAAAGTTTGCTTTACGTGGTGCATTTGGGGTATAAGATCGACTCCGTTTTGGTCAGATTGAGAACTTTTGACCGATAGGTTTTTTTGTAAGAGACAGTCTTGAAAATTGAATGTGTGAAACTGCAATTGGATGAGATGAAAATGTTTGTGATAGGTTAGTGGGCCTTATGGCAGGACAGTTCCACTTATGTGTCCAATCTTACAGCAACACGTGTCACTGCGCAGCTGCTAGTGTGCACTGTGGGTGAGGGCTACAATGTATTGTGCATTGCGCTTTGTTTTAGTTTTTTTTTTATATCTTTATTGAAATGAAAACGTTATTGCGGGGTTATGCGTCACAAAAAATTTTTTTTTTTCCCCTTAAAGCGGAGTTCCAGCCTAACCGCTCACTCACCTGTCCCACGGTCCAGCGATGCGCTGTCTTCTCCCTCTCTGCTCTGCGGTGCCGCCATCACTGATGTGGGCACCCGGCTGTGACAGTTTGCGGCTTCACAGCCAGGTACGCACTGCGCATGCGCGAGTTGCGCTGCGCGTCGTGATCGGCCGGCAATCTTCTGGAACCTCTGACATGTCCCAGAAGATTGCAGGGAGGGAGGGAGAGAGGAGAACTTCCGCTCAGGGCGCTGCGGCGCTCCGAGCGGTAGTGGGAGCGGGTACCTGTAAAAACTAGGTACCCGCTCCCCCCCCCCAAAAAAAAAAGACATGCTAAATGTGGCATGTCAGGGGGTTAGGACTATTTAAAGCGGAAGTTCCACTTTTGGGTGGAACTCCGCTTTAAGTGCCGGTTCACACATATGCAATGCGGGAACCCTGTGAATCAACTGCGGGTTCCCACATCACAAATAAACTCGCAGGCAGTTCACACTGCCGTATGCCAATGGCTGGGGGTGTCAATACAAAGTTAACGACACCCCCAGATCAGTGCTAATTGTCAGTTCGGACATGAATTGGATCGCATAGGTGTTAACACCCAGGCAATCTGATTCTGGTGCTGACCCAAAAAAAGGTCCATTGCGAGTTGTCCGAATACAATGCAAATTCTGTATGGCTGAATTTGCATGACACAGACATCGCATGTGTTTTACAGAACAGTGCGCTCCGAATCACATGCAAGGTCTGTCATTGCATATACTGTATTTTCTGGCGTATAAGACTACTTTTGAACCTCAAAAAAATCCCCTATAAAAATGGGGGGTCGTCTTATACGCCGAGTATAATATCTCCAAGGTAACCTAAGTATAAGTATTACCAGTAGATGAAAATTAGGGGAGTCGTCTTATACGCCGGAAAATACGGTATGTGAACCGGCTCTAAAACACATAACACTGCAGCGCATTGCTGTGAGCTGGACTAATAGGATATGAGGCAAGTTGCTTCATCTTTAAGTTGGGCAAGGCTGCTCATTGAGTATTAACGCAAATGGGGGAGAAAAAAGTCTCATTGAACAGCAAGGGTTAAAGGATAAGTTCACCTTTTGGAACAACTTACACCCATATTTAGGGTGTAACATGTTACAGATGCACCAGCCCCCCAATTCTCAACCCCCCCACCCAGGTTGCTGTCAGTCTGCCAAAAACCGTGTTCTGTGGGAAAACGACAAGGTCCGATAGCCTTAGCGGCTTTTGGCTTGTAGTTCTCAATGAACTACCACGGTGTTGTGGTAGTGATTAAGTCTTCCTGTTACAGTGTAACTGCTTGCCCAAATTGGTGGTATGGCCAGATAGATACAGACAGTCCATGGCATTACACCCCTATATGCTGATTGTGGGTGTAATGCTTTACAGGTCCATTACCAAAAAAAAAAAAAAAAGCATATTTCTCTTTTGTTCATTGACTGACACAGTTCCTGATCTTCATGACCATTGGGTTATACTGCCCCCTACAGGAGTAGGACACTAGGCAGAAAATAATTCTGGCTACACTCATGGAAAGTCCCAGGGGGGGGATACTCCCGCTTTCTGCTATAGCCACTCAGTTTTTTTTGTATGCCTAGTCAGGAGTAAGGACCAATTTCCTTGCTGGGATCCTTGGTCCTGGCAAAAAAATTTTAGATAGAAATTTTTTTTCTCCTGGATTTTTTTCCTGAGATACCGGTTTGGGGCTGTACAAGACCTGTTCCTTCAAGGGGGAATTGTCCCGGTTCCAACTTTAGAACGTTTTCAGAGTTTTTACTGAAACTCATTCCCAGGAAGGAAGGCAAAGTGCGACCAATCCCTGCACTCAAGGCGCTAAACTACTTTGTGCGGGTACAGAAGTTCAGAATGGAGTCAATGCGAACGGTGGTGGCACCCCTGCGTCAGGGATTTCCTCGCCTCTATCAATATCAAGGATGCCTACCTTCACATTCCAATATGTGCCAGTCACCAGTGTTTTCTCTGCTTTACTGTGGTAGAGGAGCATTATCAGTTTGTGGCGTTACCCTTTGGTCTCGCATCTGCTCCTCGGGTCTTTAAAAAAGTGTTAGCCCCGGTGCTAGGTTTGCTACGCCAACAGGGGATCACGGTACTGGGCTACTTGGATGATCTCCTTCTGCAAGTGAGTCTCCCTCTGCTCTGGTGGAGAACCTGGAGATGACAATACAAATTCTGCCAGCTAGATGCAGAATTTTCAGAAGTCTGCTCTGGTTCCGTCCACAAAGCCGGACTATCTGGGCCTGACTCTGGACTCAGCCTTAGCCAGAGTGCTCCTTCCTCTGAACAAACTTCATAAATTGCAGGCTGCAATTCGCCTCTGTTGTCCATTAAATGGTCATCCCTCCGGACTTGCATGCGTTTGCTGGGCCTGATGGTGTCTACCTTCCCGGCAGTTCTGTTTGCACAATTCCATACGAGGTCCCTGCAAAGGGAAATTCTGACCAAATGGGACAAGACTCCGCAGTCTCTGGACAATCAGATCTGGCTGAGTCGGGGTATGAAGGAGTCCCTGATATGGTGACTTCGTTCTCCAGCTGAGAAATTCTTTCCCTTGTATTGGACAGTGGTCACCACAGATGCCAGCCTGTTCAGCTGCAGAGGCGTCCTTTGGAAGCATTGTACTCGGGGGATCTGGACGCTGGAAAAGTCCAGACTCCCAATGGCTTGGCACTCTGAACGATCAGACTGGATGGGTCGTCTTCAGGGTTGTTCAGTGAGCATTCAATTGGACAATCGCCAGGCTGGGTACGTCGATCTGGTGCGGCTCTTCACTGACGTTCCTTGGCAGCTTCCTCTCAGGGAGGATCTGCTGTCCCAAGGACCAATCTTCCATCCTGCTTTACAATCGCTGTTTTTGACGGCTTGGCTGTTGAACCCCAGGTCCTGAAGGATAGAGACGACCCCCATTTTACAGCTGCTCCTTCACATGGGCTAGGTTCACGCTGCTGTATGTTTTGCGACTTTTAAGTTGGATACATTTGACAAAGGCCAAATTAGTATTTCAATATTGATTTCTGTGCCTCTAGAATGGTCTTGTGAACGTCTAATTAACAATGAATAGGCAATTTGCATTATGACCCACGAAGTGGTCATTTTTCAGAGCTGTCCTGGATTCTGGTCTCTGTATGCTTTTTGATTTTTATCCATTTTGGAAAGAGGCCCCAGCCAGTACAGACACAAGCAGTACACCCCCCCCCCCAAAAGTACGTTAGGTCTTTATCTGTAAGTTGTGCCGATACAAAGCTGTTGTAAAAATGGAGCAGTAACTGCATATGTAAATGCCATAGGGAGGCAACTTCAAGGCATCCCTATGGCATAACTGTGGACGCTTAAAGTGGTTCAAAATCCTCAAGGTTTTTTTTACCTACATGCAATTCTATACATTAAAGTAAAAAACCTGTATCACAGACTCACCCACCTTCTACTTCAACAACTAGGCAGGCATTGGTTTTGTAAGGCCTCCTCTAAGAGACCATAATGAGTGTTGTGATTTTTATTTATTTTTTTTTCTTTTAAGGAAAAGTCTGTTCCGTTTTTGTGTAGAAAAGACAAATGGTTAGCTTCTATGTCTTCAAATTGGTGAATAGTGAGATCTTCAAATGGTTGTTTAAAGATGGGCACGTCTCCCTGCCTATGATTTTTCAGGTTGGGTATCTTATCGCTCTTAACAAATTGTTGACCTAAAAGTGTTGGTTGCCTGTCTACTTTGCTGCTTTAGGTTAGAACTCCCAGTCTGCATGCTTGATCTGGTACAAGGACTGCCAAGCAACCAGCAGTGTCTGTAGGTTGGTGGCCTTCAAAGGTACACAGAGGGGGGAAAAAAAAAGGAGCCTCTGAGGGGTGTCCACTGAAATAAAGGAGAGGCAGGGGATCCTTTATGGTGTAGTGAATGGTACCCTAATTCCAAACAGTACTGTACCACTTTTTTGGGACCCTTTCGTTGGGGTACCAAGCACATTAGTACCATACTAACAGGGTGGAGCTACACTGTTGAGGTACTGTTGGCGGTGAAAACGCAAGCCTGATCAAGTGGCACTTTTCCACTGCAGGTACCGCCTCGGCTCCACTCGGCACTGCTTTGCCCTGGTCGGCTCGGTTTGCTTTTCCACTGCGTGGTAGGAGTCGGCACGTTTCAGCACTGTATAGGCTCTACTCGGCTCGGTTTGCTTTTCCACTAAAGTAGTAAGTGGGTGGGATTACAACGATTCTCTGACCAATCAGTGGCTAGTAGTGACAAACAATCAAGGCTGCATGCGAAGGATTGTGGGATATGGTATAGGTACGGCCCGCTTGGAACCCCAACCGAGGTGGTACTGTTTAAGCGAGCCGTACCATGTAGTAGAAAAGCGCCGCTGTACCAAACCGTACCGAACCGTTCTAACACGTACCATGCAGTATCATGCAGTGGAAAAGCGCCAAAGTGAGCCATACCGAGCCGTACCATGCAGTGGAAAAGCCCCAAAGGTGTACCGCTCCGAGCCGTACTGAACTGTACCGAACCGTACAGCTCAGTGGAAACATTTAGTGTTCTGGAAAAATAGAATTTATGTTGCTAACATTTGTCGAGGTGGTGATTGACTAGGTATAATAATAAATGTAACTATTTAGTGCTCACGTGTAGAATACCCGTCTCCACGCAGCGTATATGAGGTTGCTTCTTATTCCCCGTGAAACCCAATCCTCGGTCCTCACAAGGTATCAGGATGGTATGATGATTGTCAGTGTTAAAGCGAAAAGCCTGTTAAACACTGGTGCTGCAGCGGTGCCTGCGGTTTCGTGTAGTGATGGTCAAGGATAGGTCAGAGTCAGCGTGATTAGATTGGTTTAACATTCGATTTATTTAATACAAAAGTCACATGTAATGGCTAATATGCCACTTCCTCAGTTACACGAAAAGTCAAAGCAGACGCATCCATAAATCTGTGAAAGTAAACCGACCAGTTCAATGTGTAACTGGTTATTCCATTAATGGAAATCTACCTACTGCCCCTCCCCCTTCTGTCTACTAGCTTTTTCAGGAAGAGGTGACGTGTGTATTTCAGTGCAGGTTATCTTAAAGGTTTGGCTGTACTCCTGTGAATCACAGTAATGCAGTTTTGAGTGTGTGTGTATATATAATATAGTATCTCACAAAAGTGAGTACACCTCTCACATTTTTGTACATATTTTATTACATCTTTTCATGTGACAACACTGAAGAAATGATACTTTGCTACAAAGACAACCTCTGGATATGATGCGGAGCATGAGCACGCAACCTCCTTGGTCCAACCTGTCGTGTTAAACCGCTTTATGGTCTTGGCCACCGTGCTGCAGCTCAGTTTCAGGGTCTTGGCAATCTTCTTATAGCCTAGCCCATCTTTATGTAGAGCAACAATTCTTTTTTTCAGATCCTCAAAATAATTTGCCATGAGGTTCCATGTTTAACTTCCAGTGACCAGTATGAGAGAGTGAGAGCGATAACACCAAATTTAACACACCTGCTCCCTATTCACACCTGCGACCTTGTAACACTAACGAGTCGCATGACACCAGGGAGGAAAAATGGCTAAATGGGCCCAATTTGGATATGTTCATTTAGGGGTGTACTCGCTTTTGTTGCCAGCGGTTTAGACATTAATGGCTGTGTGTTGAGTTATTTTGAGGGGACAGCAAATTTACACTGTTATACAAGCTGTACACTCACTACTTTACATTGAGATACTGTATATAATATACAGGGCTGGACAAACCCAGGCACCAGGTCGCACTGATGATTAGAATTGGCAGCCTGGCCTACACTGTGGCAGGTGTCCTCTCCCCAGGCCAGACATCCCAAGTCTCCCGCGAGGAGACTGGCGCCCTCTTGTGGTGGCCGGGGCTGCAACAAGTAGTCACTGGCGGCGCTGAGGGTATCCCCTGCCTGCTCTCACTGCCCGCCCATCTCTTTAGAAAGAGAAGAGGTTGAAGGTGTTGCGGGCTTTATCTGGTGCTCTTTCCTTACCAGTGAGTGGACAAGGAGTGTGGGGCAGCTGGTTGAAATGGCCTCAGTTCCATTTACAACCTCACAAAGAAAGCGTTTTTTTTTTCTTTCCCCCCATGAAAATTTTTTTTTTTATTTTTTATTCTCTTCCTGTCATGCCACACAGCCTAAGGCCCCTTTCACATGGGCTGTCAGGTCAGGTCTACCTGTCAGTTTTTCAGACGGGAAACGACAACGAAAAGAAAAAGGGGCGCACCGACCTAGTGCATTACCACTAAAAACATTTATTAAAATATAAAGTATATATTATACTCACAAAACAGGTGTGTATGTACACACATCAACATGATATATACATATGATCTCCGTGGTAGCCAAGGTTACTGCGCGATGCTGGATGGCATGCAGTGTACCGCATGAAACTGTTGTGGCTAAGCTGACGTGTTTCGGAGGTGAGCCCCTTCCTCAGAGCCAAGAATATATACTTTTTAATATTTTAATAAATGTTTATAGTGGTAATGCACTAGGTTGGTGCAGCCCTTTCTTTTTGTTGTCGTTTCCCAGTTGGTTTCGGATTCCCATGATCCTGAGGGGGCAGCAAGACCACAAGTTTTACCCATTCAAGTCCGAAGTATCCCTCTTCCCTCCATCACATTTCACTGGAGCGCAGGAGAATTGTTCTACAATTTGGAGTTTTTCAGGTGGACCTGATCGGACCCTTCAGTCTCCTCTACGGAGTGGCAGATGTCTGCTGACGAAAGCCGCCATCTGATCCTTTCTGCCAAAAACAAGATGGTGGTCCTATTTTCCATCCATCTGGTGGATCGGATGGAAATGGACAGGCAGTCCATTTCCATCCGATTGCCCTACAGTGGAGAGCGGGACTGTGTTAGTGTTTGCTGTGCATAGCGGACTGGACAGGACCTGTCATCCGCCTGCTCAGCTGGGATTAGTGGAGAAGTCCCCGCTGAGTCAGCGGATTCCGCTTAGCGGAGGTGCCCGTATGAAAGGGGCCTAAGGTGGCGTGAGTTATTGGATCACTGGATCTCTTGTCTACCCCTCACCTTGCTGCACTGTCCTTCCCTAGTGAGCCACTGCCCATCACACCATCAAGCCCAAGTACACACGGGTTGAATGCCAGGCAGCATCAGCCTGTTCAATAAAAACTTGCCGCCATTCAGCCTGTTGTATGGCAACTGATCCGACCAGAAGCTGGTCTTTTGGCATGCGTGGGGAAAAAAACTGGCTCCTAAGATTTTAGCTGGCTCCTATATTCCAAGCAAATTTGTCAAACCCTGTGTGTGTGTGTGTGTATAATATATAATATATATATATATATATATATATATATATATATATATATATATAATTTCTCTGCTTGTGCTCAGTCTCTTCTGGCCATGCTTCTCCTGTGGGTCATAGGAGTGCACTTAGTTCTGCACTCCTGTGACCCTTATTCAGTCGATGGCAGGCTAATGTCTGCTGTCAGCTGACGTCACAGAGCCGGTCCAGTCTCTGCAGGAATCCTGACAGTTATGTAGTAATCTCCCCAGATGCCTGGCTGGACACTGGTGCTTAACCTTTCAATGTGCTGCTGAGAGCCTGAGCCAGCCGCTCCCGACCCCTCCACAGCCAGGTGCTTCATTGAGCGCTGGAGGAGCAGAGAGTAATGAATGACAGTGATTTGAGAACTGAGCGATCGGCACGTATGGCGACATTACTGGATCAACCTGTATGGCAACATTATTGGTCTTGCTGCTATTATTGGAATTCGGGTACTTCACATTTGGGAAAAACTACTCTGGATAACTGTAAGCTGAGATATGCAGAAGATACTTTTTAATTAGTTGCTCGTTAATCGTTAAATCTATTTATAGGCTAATAATGGAGTCATTTTCATAGTCTTGAACATAATTCACCTACATTCCTCTCCCATAAAGTATTACAATTTTTATGTGATATATTTATATTGCTCACATGCCATTTTCCACTTGGTGTAACCAGAATTTCTTGATTTATGGGCGCTGATGTTTTATCTTACTCTTTCAGGTGGCAGCAGTACAGGATGCAAGTCCTCCTCCTCTGTGTGTCTGGCTGCCCCTTTTGCCTTTGTCCCCACTGAGGCAAGCATGTCGAGCCAGCACAGCCACGCTCCTTTCTCCGGCCTCCAATCATCAATGGCTGATCATCAGCAGGTAACCCTCACTCACATACCTAAACTTTCATTGCTCTTTCCTTGTTTGTTTATAATAAAGATATATATTCATATTTTAGGGGGCCTTGCACACAAGCTAATTGTTCTGTAGAAAGTTTATGCTCCCCGTGGCGTGCATCAAAACCCTCCCCTGAAGAGTGTTCTGTCTTTTTAGAGGTGAGGTGGTAAGAAGGTGATGTCGCATCTTCTCGCTGCCTGTTTTAACCCCATTTTTGTCGAACAAATGTGCTGCAACCATATATGCATTGCATGTGGTTACTGGACGTTTGCATCGTTTCCCAATTCCGTTACTGGACGTTTGCAGCGCTTCCCAATTCACTAGAAAGGGCTCCATTGGATGATTGCAACAGGGTGGATAGTTTTTTCCGCAGGCACGAAGCAAAGCATCACGATTGCGGCATGTTAAAACTAGTGATTGACCGATTTTTCCTTGCCGATTCCGATATTTTGGCCAATGCATATCGGTATCGGCCGATATTTTCGTACACTTAAAAAATTTTTTTTTTTATTTGACAGGTACTCTTGTGGAGGGATCTGGGGGTCTAAAAGACCCCAAACCCTCCTCTGCACATAAAGTATTCAAAACGCCAAGTTTGGCTGTATTGAATGCTGTCATTATTTTGAATCTGGTGCCAGTACCCGGAAGTGATGTCATGACATCACTTCCGGGTTTTTGCATGGAGACCCGATCAGAGCTGAATGCGACTTTGTTTGGGTCTTTGGCGGCCGTGCAGGCTGGTTGCTCGGGTCTCCCGGTGGGACGGGAGACCCGGGCGAGCTGCGGGAGGGGAGGGGGGGACGGGACGTCCCCTCCCGCTCCTTGTAATGACAGCCAAGCGGCTTCTCAGCCATTACAAGACAGCCGACCGTCGGCTATGGACGCCGGTACTGGGGTGAGGCCTCTAGCTGCAGGCTTCACTCCGGTACAGCACTTTCCGAAGGATCGGTGATATCGGCCACCTTGTGCAGATCGGCCCTCAATATGTCAGCTTTGCTGATAATCGGCCGATCTCTAGTTAAAACCCATGTCCTGTAGTGCACCAGGAAAACGGGAAGTGTTCAGGTCTATGTGCATTTCATCATTATCAGGTAGGCCTGGTCACACTAATGCAGGGCGGGAATTGCACCTGTTCCCGCAGCCAAAATGCGCTGCGGTTTAAAAATACACGGGGCTGCCATTCATTTTTAATGAATCTAAAAACACAGGTGCAGGTGACGGAACGGCGGTGGAAAAGCACCATGCGATTTCCCGGCCGCTACATTTTCTGAATGGCGCAGGAACCTTTTTCATGCACGAAACGCAGACACAACCCATTCAAATGAATGCACAAA
Organism: Pelophylax lessonae; assembly: GCF_965119305.1. Lineage (NCBI taxonomy): Eukaryota > Metazoa > Chordata > Amphibia > Anura > Ranidae > Pelophylax > Pelophylax lessonae. Next base: position 210,616,861 of record NC_138779.1, on the reverse strand, counting down.
CACGGTTCGCAGACCCACGATAATGTGAACAATGCCTTATTTGTGTACACTTATAGCTAGGGAAGTAAATGAAGGATCAAACTCCTAGGAATTTTCAATATCTCAGTTTTGCAATACAGATGTTGATTTAGACCACTGTTTGCCAACGTGAGGAGTAGCTCATGGCTAATGTCATTTGCAGATCAGCCTTGTGTTTAATTATACAACAGGCTGATAAAAAAAAAATATATATTTTTTTACTTTCTGCCATTAAAACATTCCCAATAAAAAAAAAAAAAAAAAAAAAAAACATTTAGGCCTCTTTCACACGGTCCGTAGGCGGATCCGTGTTGCTCAGCGGGGATCGATCCGTGATCCCCGCTGAGCCGCCGGATGACAGCTCCGTCTCCGCTTGCAGAGCGGAGAGGGAGGTGTCTTAGCCCCTGCTGCCCTCTATGGGGGATCGGATGAGAGCGGACCGCCTGTCCGCTCTCATCCCATCCGATCACTGAACGGATGGAAAAATAGGGTTTCCATCCGTCCAGATTTCACGGACAGGATCGGACACGGATGGCTCAGATCCGCCTAAAAAACTGACAGGTGGATCTGATTGGATCGCCCGTGCGAAAGGACCCTTACAAATTAAATTTCTTCATCATTTCATAATATGTATACTACTACATATTTTTGGTAAAAAATCCTAATAAGTGTATTTTGATGTGTTTATTGATTGGTTTGCGCAAAAGTTATCGCGTCTACAAACATAGTGGAAACATTTTTTATTTATTATTTTTATTTTTTTTAATAGTAATGGCGATCAGAGATTTTAAGTGGGACTGTGACATTGCTGCAGGCAGATCGGACACTTAAGTGATGCTTTTGGGGGGACCAGTGAGGGTACAGTAACAGTGCAAATTTTTAGCACTGATTACTGTAGTAATGACACTGGCAGGGAAGGGGTTAACACCAGGGTTGATCAAAGGGTTAAGTGTGTCCCTAGGGAGTGCTTTCTAACACAGTGGGGGATGGACATGCTGGATGAACACACAGACCTGTGTTTCTAAATAGGAGCAACACAGGATCCCTGTGTTCATCACTGACAGAACAGCAGTCTGCCATGTTTACATTGTCAGACCGCCGTTTTGTCTCCATGGGGAGCGGTCGTGGGTGCCTGGCGAACATTGCGTCCGCCGGACCCGCTGATTGGCTCCCTCTGTGGCCAATCGGCACGCGTGCGCCCCCACTAGCTGTCTCACGAAACGACCTACAGGTACATAATTTCGCTGGACAGAGCCAACCTGACACAGTAAAAGTACGGTGGCTGGTCGGCAAGTGGTTAAATGCTGCCTCTAGTGTTCTTCATTGCACTGTAAACATTTTAAATTGCAAGGTAAATACCCTTTTCCATATTATTCTTTGCCTTAACATCTCTACAATGTGCTGTATAGTCTGTAATGAGGTCCAACAAGTAAAGCTGAATCACAGGGAACAGTGACATCATCTGCTGGCTTCCAATGCTCTGGGCATTGTCGGTAGAGGACAGAGTTCCCTCCTATTAGCCGCTTGTTTACACAGGGTACCCAAAGCTTTGCGTTGATTTGACCACAATGAACATTATTTACTTTGCAATAACTGCCTAAATGTGAGCAGGGCAATGGGGAGTGCTGGGGAGGCAGTATTTAAAAGGTAGGATATTGAATAGTCTAATCTTTAAAACACTCAGTAAGCTGGTCTTGGAGGAGGATGGCATCAGCAGAAAGAGAGGCCTACTAAACGTAGTCTTTTTCTTCAGGAATTATGAAATCTGTTTTATTTTATGTTCACTGTTGTCTGTCTCTTTCTCAGGTCCTGCCAGACATGACAATTTTACAACGGCGGATTCCATTAACCTTCCGAGATTCAGCAGCTGCACCTCTACGGAAGCTTTCAGTGGACTTGATAAAGACTTACAAGCACATTAATGAGGTAAGTTTAGTTGATTTGTTATAAAATGAAGGTATGTGAATCTGGTTTATAATAGCCCCCTCTGTGGTTCTTTTTGTTTTCACTCACCTATATTGGTTTTTCTGTCCTAAAAATCTGCACCTCATTTCCATTAATTAACCTGCGCACTGCGCACTCAAGATCCACATGCTGGGGAAGGTTGGGAAGCAGAAAAGTTTCCTTGAAGTTTTTCAGACTGGGTTTTCACATTGACAAGTTTTTTTTTTTAATATGGTTTCCATATGTGTGGCAAATTTTATATGAAGGAACTTCAGGTTTAAAAATACCCATGCAGTGCCTTCTGGGGAATAGTCCTGCATTATCCTTCTTTTCCCTTTTCACAATTTCGACCGTATGCAACTTTGCATAGTTACATGGGGGGGAGATTTACTAAAACGTGCATTCAGACTCTGGTGTGCATGGTAGCCAATCAGTTCAATTAAGCTTGAAGAGTAAAACCTGGAAACTGATTGGTTTCTAGGTGCACAGCTGCACAAGATTTTGCACATTCCAGTTTTAATAAATAACCCCCTGATCTTAAAGGTATAAAGGCAAAATGTGCATTTAAAGTTAAAGTAACCGAATGGGTGTGCTCACTCAGAATGCAATTTTCTTTGCCTGGCGAATCCCTGATTCTTCGAGTGTGTTTATTGGCCTTGCTGTTTGTCCATGGGTGTCGGATCTCTCATTCTGAATAATGAAAGATGATGAATCTGGCAGGTAGTGGCCACAGTGATAACGGTGTGTGCATACGGACATGTTTGCTGAGGTTTTCCAACAGGCAGAATTGATTAGCACTTTTAATGAGCTTCATGGCTCTGTTGCAAGTGGTGGTCAGTGAGCGTTTTGTTACAGAAGAATTCCAGGCATGGTATATTTTTTTTCATAGTAAAGTTGGTCCTGCTAGGACCAAAGTAACTATGCAATTTACCATACCTGGCTGATGCCCCTGAAAGCTGGAAATCACTGAAGTAGACACCACTCCACTACTCCAGGTATCTCCACTTCTGCGTCCCTTGCTGAGGGGCTGGCCTGATACATTCTGAACACAAGAGGTTGTCGCTTAGCATGGGCGCCATTCAGAGAATGCTTTGCATTTTTGAATGAATTCAAAGTGTTTTGTTTGATTGGACAAGGTGGACAGTGTGACGTCACCAACCCACCTCATCCAATTAGAGCACGCTTTTCTGTCAGTCAGAAAATGCAAGGTGTTCTCTAAATGATGCCTGTGTCAAGCTTCCAATCTCCTGTATTCACAGTGCATCAGGCTGGCTGTTAAGCAGGAGACCCATGAACAATTTAGGATCACTGGAGTAGCAGTGTCTACAACAGTGATTCCAGGCTTGTTGGCCTGTTATGGTATCCAGTGATGGTGAACCTTGGCATCCCAGATATTTTGGAACTACATTTCCCATGGTGCTCATGGACTCTGCAGTGTAGGTGAGCAGCATGGGAAATGTAGTTCTAAAACATCTGGGGTGCCAAGTTTTGTCATCACATACGTTGCTTTATTGGTCCAACCTGGACCAGTGTAACTATGTAAACATACCATGTCTGGTAGTGATGCACTGAAATTTCGTCGGCTGAAAATTCGGTTTTTAGTGTTGTGCCGAAAGAAAAAAGGGTGCCGATAATGGCTGGCCAAAAACACCCCCGATTTTACTGTGCTTATGGTGTGTTTTTCATAGGTCATGTGACTCAAAAAATGCATGAAAAAGGCAACATGGGTGCATTTTTAATGCGTTGTTGCTGTGTTTTCAGTGCGTTTCAATTGGGAAGTGCATTTTTTTTTGAACTGACCATATATGCATCAAGCAGGATTTTGAATACAGCTTCAAAAGGTGCTGATCATGGCCGACAATATATATATTTTTTTTTTTTTTAACGTCAATTTCGGTTTCTGCCAAGTGCATCCTGAATTTTCGGTGCCCCTCTAATGTCTGGAATTCATTTGGGTTGGCTTGGGTGAACCAAGCAAACAAGCTGCAGATTTGTTTAGTGACATCATAGGTATGTACCTTCTACCTATTGTAAGCCACTAATGATGCACATTATCAGGAAAATTGAATCCATTCTGTGCTCCTTTGCTTTGAATAATTCCCCTTTTTCTATCTAGTTTGTGGTCATTTACTGTTACTATGTTGGAAGTTAAACATTACTTCTGTTTTTTTTTTCCCCTTTTCCAATTGTGTTCTGTTTAAATATTAAACTCTGCAGATGGTGCAATCAAATAGAGGAAGGCAGGGTTGGTTAAATTCAACTTAAATGCCTGTTAGCCCAATCTAATAGCCAGCAATCCATCTTAAAATCTGTTATTTAGCAAAACACCTGTGTGATAATGCTCTAATAAAAACAGCCATTTCCCAAACTCGTGTACCACATGTTGTTTCTGGGAAAGTGCCTCGAATAGTTTTATTTGCTGGCCCAGGATTAAAGCACAACTAAAGGTTGTTTATGCCTGCCACTATTCGTCTTAGCACCATTGTACAGTAATCACATTTATTTGTGCCCAATAACCTTTCCTACCTAAATCAAAAGAATTGCTCTCCATTACTGTTAATACATGCTCCTACAACTCAAATCCATAGGGCATGGTGGGAGAGTTTGTGGTTTTAAGGCCGGTTTACACTGGAATGGGCACGTTCCCATGCGGTCCCTCATGTTGTAGTTTTTATAGCCTATTCATTTGAATGGGCTGCAAAACGCACTGGAACATGTAAGAAGTAGTGCAAGCACCATCGCAAATTGAACTGCACCAGTCTGCATGGTACCTGTTGCAATGAGTTGGCACCCGCACGTCTAACTTTAACCACTTAAGCCCCGGAAGATTTTACCCCCTTCCTGATCAGGGCCTATTTTGCGATTCGGCACTGCGTGACTTTAACGGACAATTGCGCGGTCGTGCGACGCTGTACCTAAACGTATTTGACGCCCTTTTTTTCCCACAAACAGAGCTTTCTTTTGGTGGTATTTGATCACCTGTGCGATTTTTTTTGATCACGCGCTATAAACAAAAAAAGAGCGTAAATTTTGCAAAAATAATATTTTTCACATTTTTTTTATATGAAATTCCCCCAAAAAAAAAATATGTAAAAATCAAAATTTTTTAACATTTTCGGCCAATTTGTTTAATGCTTCATATATTTGGTAAAAAAAATAGCAAAAAGCGCATTTTGATTGGTTTGCGCAAAAGTTATCGCGTTTACTGACAAAGGGAAAGATTTTTGTCATTTTTGTTTGTTGTTTTTTTTAACGCGTAATGGCGGCGATCTGCGATTATTTTTGCAGTACTGCGACATTGCGGCGGACAGATCGAACCCTTGACTGACATTTCTGACACTTTTTGGGTTACCAGTGACATTACTGCAGTAATCAGTGCTATTACTACAGTAATCAATGCTATACATATGCACTGTTACTGTAAAATGACACTGGCAGTGAAGGGGTCAACTTTTTTTGAGAGGGAGGGGTGGTGTGTGTCCCTAGGGGCGTGATTCTAACTGTGATTGGCTGTGGCTTGAGGTGTAGGAACAGTGATCAACGGTCCTACATAGTAGAACCGTATAATCACTATTCCTACACAGGGGAGAATGACAGGCGGCTTGTTTACATCAGCCGCCTGCCTTTATCCCTCTGCACCGACGATCGCCGAGTGACCGGCGGACATCGGGTCCGTCGGTCACGCGTATGGGAGCGGGAGCGCGCCTCCGGTGGCGCGCGCTCGCTCCCTAGACCCTCACATGCTAGCGACGGCCGGCAAGCGGTTAACTGTGAATTTGGTGGTGACTACTGGATTTGTTTCTTGTGCATGTTGATTAACCTACAACTGACTAAAAAATAATTAATGCACCTGAAATTAATATATATAATGCTTACCTATAGGTAGTGTAAATATCTCCTAAACATGCACCGTTTAGGAGATATTTACTGAGCTAGCAGCCAGTTAAGTCACTGGTGCATGTGCTCTGAAGGGTACAACCACCCATGCCGGTTCTTCAGGGGCAGTGTGCCATGACTAAGGGCTCCCGCACGCCTGCGCGGGAGGGACGTCAAAACAGCTCCGGCCAGTCAGAACCCGCAAGGAAGACCTGGTAGAGATGAACGCTGCCTTTAGCAAACGCATCGCTGGAATGCTTTCTTTTCAGGTAAGTGATAACATAATCTGCTAGTATGCAATGCATACTGGAACATTATGTCTTTACCCTGCAGGTAAGGGAAAAAAAAGTGCAGCGGTTTACAACCGCTTTAATGCCTCTGAAGATGGCTAACTTTTAATACTTAATATGTTACTTTCCAGGTTTATTATGCTAAGAAGAAGCGCCGTGCCCAACAAGTGCCACCTGAAGACTCTAGCACGAAGAAAGAAAGGAAAGTGTTCAATGATGGATTTGATGACGATAATTACGATTACATAGTGAAAAATGGGGAAAAGTGGATGGACAGATATGAAATAGATTCACTGATTGGGAAAGGATCGTTTGGACAGGTATGATGTGATAAGTCACAAATGTTTTTAAACTGTTGTAAGATAGAATATGTATCTCTATACACATACAGTATCTCACAAAAGTGGGTACACCCCTCACATTTTTGTAAATATTTTATTCTATCTTTTCACATGACACAAATGACACTTTGCTACAATGTAAAGTAGTGAGTGTACAGCTTGTATAACAGTGTACATTTGCTGTCCCCTCAAAATAACTCAACACACAGCCATTAATGTCTAAACTGCTGGCAACAAAAGTGAGTACACCCCTAAGTGAAAATGTCCAAATTGGGCCCAAAGTGTCAATATTTTGTGTGGCCACCATTATTTCTCTTTTGTTCATTGACGAACACAGCTCTTAATCTTCTTAACCATTGGGTTATACTGTCCCCTACAGGAGTAGGACACTAGGCAGAAAAAAAGTCTGGCTACGCCTATGGGCAGTCCCAGGGGGTATACTCCCGCTCTCTGCTATAGGTACTATGTGTTTTTTTTTTTTTTTTCCTGCCTAGTTAGGAGTAAGGACCTAGTTCCTTACTGGGATCTCTGGTCCTGGCAATTTCTTTTTTCTCCTGGATTTTTTTCCTGTGAGATCTACAATCAGCTGCCAGACTAGGTGACAGGCTGGATAATCTAGATCCAGTGGTCACCCCAGTCCGGCCAGCGTGCGCAGACCTCAGCTCTGCGCTAGGTCCGCCGCGCCATAGCCCCACCGGATGTGGGCTGTCTTGTGAGTTAAACGCCTCGCTAGGTCGCAGACGACTGGTCTCGGCCTGAGTCGGAGCGTTCCTCCTAGCCAACAGCCCCCCCATTTCGATGGAGAGGTTCTGTTTGGACCAGTGCCTCCCTAGTTCCTGGTATGGTAACTGTCCTGTCCCACCTCTTCCCCTGGGGTGTTTTGGGGTGAGCGTTTGCCCCTCCATGGGAGGACGGACCCACCCCTGGGTTTCCCTCCTTCCCATTAGGCACCCCCATCATCAGTCTGGTGGACCCGGTGGGCACTCTCGCTCCCCTCCACTGACGCTGGGGCTGTGGGGTGGCCTGGTCCACCTCCTAGGGTGGGGGCAGGGGGCTGTGCTGGTCATGGGGGCGTGCTGCTTGTGATCGGCTGTGGGGGGGCTGTACCTGGTGGAGACTCCTGCCAGCCCCCCCCCCCTTCCTCCCTGTGCCTTTTCTGAAGCCTAGGGATCCCTCCTGGGAGCCTTGTGGGGCCGCCATTTTCTTGTAGCCTGTGTGCTTAATGCTCGGCGGCCATATTTGTGTAGTCTGGCAGCCATTTTTCAGTGGTTTCCCATTGAAAATAGCAGCGGCCATGACAGTTGAACCCTCTGGGCTGCAATTTCGGCGGTGGGAGCCGGTGCTGAATCTCATTTCTGCCCCTGGTGGAGGGGCCTCATCTGTCTCATCAGATCCTGAATCAAATGTGGCTGTTGTGGACGTGGATCACCCTGCCGGGTCTGCGACCATGCGCCCTGAATCCTCAGATAGTGAGCAGGATTCCTCCACTTCTGCAACCTCCTACGAAAAGGAGCTGGTGGACGCACTGATTGTATCTGTGCGTGAGACCTTAAAGTTGGAGGACGCAACTGAAGCTGCGGCGAAGGCGCAGGTTCTCTTTGGCAGTCATAAGCCTTCCAGAACGGAAAAGGTGTTCCCTTTCCCCTCCAATTTTGACAGAATTATCATTAAATAGTGGGCACAACCAAAGTGTCCCCTTGGGGTCCCTAAGCGATTTTTGCTAGGCGATACCCCTATGAGGAGTCCCTTCTTAAGATGTGGACTGTTCCAGTGGTGGTGGACCCTCCGGTTCCCAGATTAAACAAGGCAAAACTTTGGTTGAAGAGTCCACAGCCTTTAATGACCCGGCTGACAGGAAGGCGGAGGCTGTGGCCCGCAATATGTACACCCTGGCTGGTTCTGCACTGAGGCCAATATTCACTATTGCCCTGGTGTCGCAGACTGACCGAATGGGTTTGGCTTTTGTGCCGTGACCTGGAGGGGGAGTTGTTCCTCCCCTGCCTTTGTTGAGCTGGCGAACCAGCTGGTCCAGGGGCTGCAGTTTCTGTGATGTCTCTTTGGATGCGGCTCCCCTAGTGGCTCTGCTCTGTTCTGTTTCGGCAGTGGTTCTTCAGCGCGTCTTTTGGCTCAAGTGCTGGTCTGTGGATCTGACTTCTAAGAAGGCCTTGACTGATCTTCCCTTTCAAGGAGATCGCCTGCTTGGTGCCACCCTAGAGGACATCATTAAAGGACTCACAGGTGGGTTGAGTACCTTTTTATTCCGCAGGCTACTAAGGGCAAGGACCCTCATCGTAAAAGTGGGCTTCCCTCCTCGGCTCCTAAGAAGTTTTTTCGTCCCTCAGGGTCAACTGACGAGGGACCCGAACACTTCTGGAGGATCCGAGCGAACTTGGTCAGGCAAGTTAAGAGCGGGCTTCTCCAGACCCGTGGACAAGGCCCCTTCAACATGAAGGTGCACCCTCATCCGTATCTGGGGTGGGGGGGGGGGGGGGGCGTCTTCGCTGGTTCCTGGACTCGTGGACTCCTCTGGTACAAGTTAGGTGGGTCCACGAGGTAATTCGGTCTGGCTACAAGATCAAATTTTGTTCTTACCGGAGGTAAGTTTCTTCCTTCCAACGTGCTACTGTTCCGGTCCGCTTACAGGCTCTTTTTGAGGTGGCTCAAGACCTTTTTCTTTAAGGGTGTTGCTCCCTGTTGCGACTTCGGAACGTTTTCAGGGGTTTTACTCAAGCCTGTTTAGTCTTCAGGAAGGAAAGCAAGGTGCATCCAATTCTGGACCTCAAGTCGCTGAACTGCTTTGTGGGGCTGCAGAAGTTCAGAATGGAGTCTGCTCACACAGTAGGGGGTTTCCCTGCATTAGGGGGATTTTTCTTGCCTCCCATCGACATCAAGCACGCTTACCTTCACATTCCAGTATGTGTCGGTCTCCGGCGATTCCTCTGCTTTACCGTGTGAGAGGAGCATCATTCGTTTGTGGCGTTACCCTTGCTTCGTCTTGCTTCAGCTCCTTGGGTCTTCACAAAAGTGTTTGTCCTGGTGCTAGCACTGTTACGCCAATGGGGGATTGCTGTACTGGGCTACTTGGACGACCTCCTTCTGCGAGCAGAGTCTCCTTCTGCTCTGGTGGAAAACCTGGAAATTACCATACAAGCTTGAGGGTGTTTGGCTGGATTCTGAATTGTCAGAAGTCTGCTCTGGTTCCGTCCACAAAGCTGGACTATCTGGGCCTTAGCCAGAGTGCTCCTTCCTCTGGACAATGTCCAGAAACTGCAGGCTGTAATTCATCTCCTGCTGTCCAGCAGGTGGTAATCCCTCCGGACTTGCATGAGGTTGTTGGGCCTGATGGTGTCTACCTTCGAGGCGGTTCTGTTTGCACAGTTTCATTGGAGGTCTGCAAGGGAGATTCTGGCCAAACGGGACAAGAATTCGCAGTCTCTGGATGATCAGATCCGGCTGAGGCGGAGAATGAAAGAGTCCCTGATAATGGGGGCTTTGTGCTTCGGCTTGGCAAATCCTTCCTCCCCTTGTATTGGACAGTGGTCACTACGGATGCCAGCCTGCCCGGCTGGGAAGGCGTCCTCTGCAAAATTTTGGTTGTCTCTGACTTTCATTTGAATGAAGATGTGTTGCCTTCCCTGTGTCCCAGGCCAAAACATCCGAAGGAAACTGCTTTGCATGCCTTGGATGTGGCCCGTTCGATTAGGGTGTACCTTGCAGCTCCGAAGTCTTTTAGGAAATCGGACTCCCTATTTGTGCTTAGGGATGGGCCTCGGAAAGGGTTGTCCTCTTCCTCTGCGACCATTTCCAGATGGATCAGAAAGATGGTGATTCAGGCCCTATTCCATCAAGGTTCAGGTTCCTCCTTTCCCTGTCGAGGTGCACTCTACTCGGGCGCTCAGTGCCTCCTGAGTGTTCAGTCATCAGGCTTCAGTGACGAAGGTTTGAAAGGCAGGCACCTGGTCGTTGGTGCACACTTTCACAAAGTTCTATAAAGTGGATGAGGTGGTATCTGTGGATGCTTCCTTTGGCCGCAAGGCTTTGCAGGCTGCTTGTTTAGAGGACCTGGTCCTCTTTGAGGTTGTATTTTGTTTCGGGGGAGCTCTAGTTGTTTTGGTTGAGCTCCTGTTTATCTGGTTGGCAATAGTTAATCTTGGGAAATTCTTTTTCACTGTTCCCACCCCCTCATGTTTAACACTGCTTTGACACTTCCCAATGGTTAAGAAGATCAGGAGCTGTGTCAGTCAATGAACGGAAGAGAAATTTGATTTTTGACTTACTGGCTCCGGCTGACCAGTCCGAAAAAATCCTGGAGTGATGGTCCTAGTGGGAATGTGCGTTTGGGCCGGCTGGCATGGCCCTTGCATGGAAGTGTGCGCTATAGTATGCCCTTATGAAGGAGGCCTGAGAGTCTGTGTCAATGGCTTAAGTAGGGGCCAATTTTGAGGTCATTCAGAACTAGGGCTGCACGATATTGTGAAAAAAAGAACATTGCGATATTTAGTTTTCAACTATATATATATATATATATATATATATATATATATATATTGCGATATTTCTCTGGGTGGAATGCAGAAGACAGGATTAGGCAGAGTCGGGACTCAGTTGTGGTAGGAGGTAGAAAAACACAACCCGACATGAAATCTGTCCCACACGTTCCCTCTGCCACCCTGGAGCTAGTTCTCTTGACGGAGCGGTGAGCGCGGCACAGCGAACCAATCACGTGAGTAGCGGCACAGGGAACCAATCACGTGAGTAGCGGCACAGGGAACCAATCAAATGTGCAGGCACGCATGATTGGTTAGCTGTGCAGCTGCTCACGGCGCGCTGATCACCGCTGAACGTGTGGGACGGCTGCCAGCACTGTGTGTCCTCCTCCTCCCCCCCCCCCCCCCGAGTCCCGACTTCTCCCTGCCTAATGGTAAATATCGTGTCTTCGGCGATATGAATATCGCCCACAGAACGATAGTCGATATATCGACTATCATTCAGCCCTATTCAGAACTCACCACCCGGAACATTTGACCTGCAGTTGACTACCTCCTGACCTCAAGTTTATCACCTTCAAAACTTTTTCTTTATTCTCATCAACTTGTATAGAAATGCAAAACGCGTTCGATATATAACAAAATCACATTATTACAGGCCCTAAAGCTCATTTTCTCTCTTAGCATAAAAAGCCACCACCATATCCGACCTCCTGCTACTAATAACTGGCACATTATCTTTCTTATGTTATTGTTGATGCCTTTTACAGCCCCTGATAATTTATTGGCTGTATTAACAGTGTAATTTTAAACAGCATTGTTCTGTAGGTTTCTCAGAATGTTGCGTTGTCTCTAACAAGTTGTTTATTTTGTATAATCTCCTAGGTGGTGAAGGCGTATGATCACCATGATCAAGAATGGGTAGCCATTAAAATCATCAAAAATAAGAAAGCATTTTTGAACCAGGCCCAAATAGAGCTGAGACTTCTTGAGCTTATGAACAAGCATGACACGGAAATGAAGTATTATATTGGTGAGTATTGAACCTGGCAGAGTTTAGTTTTGGAGAGGCAGCTTAGAAACCCCTTTTATTCCACCTATCATTTCAAGAAATCGCTTTCGTTTTTTTAAGTATTTTTTTGTTCTATAAATAAGGGTTTCATTGAAAGTTTGACTGGGCAGAGTTTCTAACCACTCTATCCAAAACTAAAGCAAAACCGAATTTGCATAGAAATTCATTTTAATTTGGAAGATCTGAGGGGTTATTATATATATATATTGATACACACACACACACACACAATGTTGCATTGTATCGTGTCTGGTTCCCAGTCAGCATAACAAGGTCTCAGGGCCTCAGCATGTCCATTGTGTTTGTGTGAAGATTTTCAGTGATAATTTTTGTTGTTTCAAAACCTTTTATTTGCTTAATCAGATGCAGTATACCTAAGTCCTGGACAGGCTGTAATTGTTTTTTTCTTTTTTCTTACAGTGCATTTAAAGCGGCACTTTATGTTTCGGAACCATCTCTGTCTGGTGTTTGAACTGCTGTCCTACAATTTGTATGACCTTTTAAGAAACACAAACTTTCGCGGCGTTTCCCTGAACCTAACCCGCAAGTTTGCTCAGCAGCTGTGCACGGCTCTCTTGTTCTTGGCCACTCCCGAGCTCAGTATAATTCATTGTGACCTAAAACCGGAAAACATTCTCCTGTGTAACCCAAAGCGCAGTGCCATCAAGATTGTGGACTTTGGCAGCTCCTGTCAACTTGGGCAAAGGGTACGTTCATCCTAGGATCTGCAGTTTTCCATACAAGTCTGGTGATACCATGTAAAAAAGGCTATGCCATAGTTTTGTGTTTTTTTTTGCTTTGCTTTTTTGGGGGGAGGGGTGATGATTTGGGATTTTTCTTCTTTGCCTTCCGACTTATTGAAGCAGATCAATTTCTGCTAACTGATACCTGGTATTGAAAACCTAGCATATCAAGGCACCTTTAATGTTTTTTTGGAATTTTTTTTTTTTTAAATTACTGCTAGAGGGGCGCATCCCTGCCATTCCTACCTCTTACCTGATTGTTGCAAGGAAGTTGGACTGCAGGATGTCAGAAGTCCAGCAAGTGAGCTCCGGTTTGACACCTTTCTTCACTGATGGAAGAGAAAGCTGGAAGTCTTTGAGCCTGTTTTGTGTACACCTTATAAAAAAAACCCCTGGTGCTGGTGAAAGAAATAATCTCACCCAGTGTAATCTGTGGATTGGTGCACCTCTGCAGTTCACCAATCTGCCTTCAGCTTTGAGTTTTTCTGCCTCCGCTTGCAACACCAATAAAGTAGGGCTTTAAATTGCAGCCTGGTTGCTTATTAGGCAAACTTCAGTATGAGAAGCAGGGTGGCCCCGCAGATCTCTGATGCATACATCAATTGATGTAAAGCAGAACTCCAGCCAGGGGGAAGAGCTAAGTTGAAAAGTGCTTTCTTCTAATGGGGCACCGAAAGGGCAAATTCAGGATGCACTTGGCCGAAACTGAAATTGACGGTTGTTAAAAAATATATTTCTGTAAATTATCGGCGCTAATTCAAATCATAAATAAATGTGATACACTCTGTGACAATAACGATGTCCACCACTGTGGATAGTGCTCTATGTGATTAAAAATGTGATTATTCGAAGTAAAATCAATCCTCAATATAAAACTGTAAAAGCGAGCCTATACACATATTTTGTGTATAGGCTCACTTTTACAGTTTTATATTGAGGATTGATTTTACTTCGAATTTTTTGCATCAGGTTTAATCACATAGAGCACTATTCACAGTGGTGGACATCGTTATTGTCACAGAGTGTATCACATTTATTTATGATTTGAATTAGCGTCGATTGTCTACACCATACAGGTATCAATTCACGGTGGGGACACCGATTTTAGATTGGCAGCTTTTTCTTTATTTTTTATTTTTCAAATTTTTTATTTTTATTTATTTGATTTTTTAGGAATTGATTTGGTAGCGCATTGATCCTCTTATTTAATTTCTGTAAATTAGTTTCACTTTTTTAAATTATATCATTAATTTAAATATAAATTTGTTGGCCATTATGGGCACCTTTTTTGAAGCAGTGTTAAAAATCCTGCTTGCTGCATATTTGGCAAACCGCACCAACCTCCCCATTGAAATGCATTAAAAGCGCAAGAACGCATCAAAAATGCACCTGTGTTTCTTTTTTGATGCAGTTTGAGTCACGTGATTTATGAAAAAAAAAAAGTAAAATCCTGGTAAAATTGCACTGAAATCGCAGGCTTTTTCGGCAGCCAGTATCAGTACTTTTTCTTTCAGCACAATGCTAAAAACTAGGGATGCACCGATCTGATATTCGGATCGAAAATCGACCCCGATCCGGACAAAATAGCTGGATCGGTAAAGTTCAGCCGTCCCACGGGCCGATACGGTTTTTGCTGAGTAACGGCTCAGCCATCCCTTACTAGGTGCAGTAGTAGTATGGGATGGGAGCCGCTACTTCCTGTATAGGTCCGGCTCACGGGCGGAGTGATATCAGATGCACTCCGCCTGTGAATGGAGGAGCCATACACATGAAGCAGCGGCTTTGCTCTGTACTGCAGCCGCTTGCTTTGTGTGTAGCGCTGGATCGGTTCGGTATCGGCGATTTCACCTCGCCAGATATCGGTATGGGCTCCAAAAAAGCCGGATCGGTGCATCCCTACTAAAAACCCTACTTTCTCCCTCCAGCATGTCCCTTAAGCTGGGTATACACGAACAGTCCCCCCCAACCAGTGGGCTGAATGAAAGAAACAGATCACTGTACCAACATAAACAATGTTGGTGTGGCAATCTCCCCTTGCTGGAATCCACAGATCAGTGCTTTCAGCCATTGGCTGCAAGTGCCACTTGGATGTTAGTTTTCCAGCATGTCCCTTCCACAGAAGGCGGTTGTTAAATCAGCTTCTGTTGGTAAACACTAACTGGAGGTCAGGTTGTTTCTGCTGAAGGGGACAATTTTTGGGCTGTGTACCCAGCTTTATTCATTCTGTTTCCTTATTGTTTTTTGGAACCAGACATCAATCTTTTCTCCCTATGGAGAAATTGCCTGGTTGCATTTCTTTCTTCTCCCAAGTAGTTTGCAGCAGAGCGCTGATATACTGCCTTCTCTGGGTGTGATCTCCACACAGCACCGAGTCATGATCCGCTCAAAATCTGGCATCAGACTTGAGCACCACCCACATACATGCCCACTACATCAGTGAATTCCCAAGGTATCATGGAACACTTAGTTCTCCTTTTCCTTTGCGAAGCCCACATCGGATGTGATGTATGCTGCCTGCTTTGATACTTCCTCTGGTGCTTGGGCAACGTATTCTTTGCATGAGGCAGTGAATACATCACGCAAAAAAAAAAAAACATTAGTAAAACTAAAAGGAAGGCATTATGCTTGAAAGCGAATGTTTTTATTGCCCTTGAACAATGGGAGCGAAGGCTGAAAAGTGATTATGATCCTGAAGTTCAGCTTTAAGTAACATTTGTAGAGATCACTCTTCCTATGATACCTTTCAGAAAATGTATGGAGTCACTTGTGTGCATATTAAGGAAGAGGAGCGATGATCCATACAGCAGGGGCAGGCAACCTTGGGACTCCAGCTGCTGTGGAACTAAAAGTCCAATAAAGCGTCGCAAGACTGACAGCCACAGTCATGACTTGCAGAGGCTTGATGGGATTTATAGTTTGACAGCAGAGGTGGCTTACCCCTGCTCTACAGTGTGCCTTCTGAATCCGTTAATAAGTGTCAACTATGAGTTGAATTAACAGGTATTTTTTGCTTTGGCTCCCTATACTTCATCGTTTTTGAGGGGGGGGGGTTGTGGATTACTAAATCAATGATAAAAGAACATAACCATTATAGTTTTCTCCACATCTGCTGCCAACCAAGCAGTCTACCAAAAAGATGGGTTTGGAAATGCTGGTGCCGGAGTTTTTCCCAACCACTAACTAAAGTTGACCCTAACTTTTGCTGCACAGCTTGATTTGCATGCCATGCAAGTGTGGTAAAATCTATTCGAGAAGCACCTAACAATGAAGACTACCGTGTCTTAACCTTGACCCATTTTTCACACTGAAGGTTTATTTATTTTTGGGGCTCCTGAAAGAAAAGATATTGCAGCAAAATATTAATCATTTGTATGACTTTATTAATCCCCAAACTTATTATTTTAAAGATCTACCAGTATATTCAGAGTCGTTTTTACCGATCGCCTGAGGTGCTGCTGGGAATGCCGTACGACTTGGCGATAGACATGTGGTCATTAGGGTGTATATTGGTGGAAATGCACACTGGAGAGCCTTTATTCAGTGGATCCAATGAGGTAAGAAATGGCAAGATATTCAACTTATTTTCATAAGAAGTTTTGATATTTAATGTTGTCATGTTTTTAATCCTAATATTCATGACGGGTGATGTTCAGCCTTGAGAACTGTTGAACCATCATGCATAGTGCAAACAAGCCCAATGCCATTTAAGTCTTTTCATACTTTATCGCTAGTTTTATTTAGGGTTGCACCGATACCAGTTTAAGACCAAAATAACGATACATATTTTTAGTGTCTTGACAATTTTTTTTTTTCTCATGAAAAATTATTACTGTTTCTTTATCGTTGTGAGAAATAAGCCTCAGAAGAACTGTCAGCACTGGTTCACACCAGTGCGGCTTTGAAATCACACTACTTCAGCACGATTTCAAAGCTGCAGATCAGTGCGATTTGAACCTCCTGATTTCATTGCAGCTTGTGACTTCATTTAACAAGTCCATGGAACGTAATCGCAAAAAAGGTATCGCTTATAGTATTGGAGCCTTTGCACGAGTACCAGTACTTGTACAAATGCTTATTATCGGTGCATCTCTAGTTTTATTCAATGCCTATCTCAACTATTTTTGAAAATGAAAAGTTTACAGTGGCATGCCAAGTAATACGGGCATTCATTCTGTTACTGATTACTATATCTGAGCTGAGCCGCCTATCTCCGCTAACCTATTTCCCTCTGTGTATGTAGCTCAAGGAGAGCAGCGTGGCTTCTTTGTTTTAATTCAGAGATTTTAGCAGCCTCCATGATGTTCTCACACCCTTGCAAATATTGTATTTTGATGAATGATTTTAGAAAGCAGAAGGTAGAATTGTGTTGTGTGTTTTTTTTTTTTTTTTTTTTTTTTTTACAGTCAGAACTCCCCACTGAAATTCTAGTTTGTCCTCTGCAATTACTTACACCAAAGCAGTCCTTGACAGGCCTTGGTCTCCCAAATCGATTGGGCTACTTTCTTTAGCATGAATGCACACCCTAGGATTGTAAGCCCCATACTCCACTCGATCTACAAGGTCATGGCAGGGAGACCTTCAGCCAAGGGTGGCCTAACCGGTAGCTATGCTGCTGCCTATACCTCTTGGGGTCAATTGACCATGCAAGTTCCTTCATATAATCAAAGTAGGGGCACCTTCCGGGAGCCTTCTAAACTGCACCTTTGCAAGTTATCTTGCGGTGTTTTATTTATAATGTAAAATAAATGGAGTGTCCTGTAACAATGGTGTGTTGTCCTTGTAGTTACTGCGGTACGAACTAGTGCTCTAGTCGTAGTCTCAAATGGTAGAAGATGAAGGGAGATTTGACTCAAACTTGTAGGTGTTAAATTGTTTGTATCCTCCGGTTATGTGGTTTCCGAGTGTTAATACACAATTGGTCTCCATTTATATATTGGGCCAATCCAATCAGACATCTTTTGTACCTAAACACAGTTGGAAAGTGCTTGAATCTGGTGGCTGTAAAGCAATGTGATCTGTGACTGCTCTTACCAGAGACTTGGAGACCTGTGTAGTGTTGACACATGATGCTACTATTTTAAGCAACAAACAGTCCTGATTTTAACATGAATGTGAAAAATGGGAGTTTAATTATGGAAGTGGATTCCTTCCTGTTCATTGACCAATAAGTGCCCCCTGACCTTACCTACCCTCCAGTACCACAGATGCCTACAGCAATCTAATGGCTGCAGTTCAGTGGGAGGAAGGGTCAAGTTTTTACTTGTATTCCTGACCTACCTGAGATTCCTCCTTCGCTTTCAGACTGTCCCCAAGACAGGAAGTGTAAGGAAATCTCTCAACCTGAGATTCCATTTATGCAAGAAATATTCTAATATGTTCACTTATGACCACAGGTGGACCAGATGAACAAGATAGTGGAGGTCCTTGGAACTCCCCCTACCCACATGTTGGATCAGGCCCCAAAAGCAAGGAAATACTTTGACAAACTTCCTGAAGGTTCATGGACTGTAAAGAAAAATAAAGATATCAAAAAGGTATTTATGAATTTTTTTTTTGTGAAGCTGTAGCTTATACGATGCAATTACAAGAAAAATCAGATGGTGGTGTTCTGCGTGGGATTACTAACAATATTTGCTTTTTTTGTTGCTCCAAAATTAATTTTGTTTTGCCATTAAACAAATTCATCTTTAGGCTGCTCTCACACTGATCAGTTTTTCTTCTGATAAAAAAAAAAAAGCCCAAGAAAAACACGCGGCCATTAAATCCTATAGAACTCTTCACACTGGTCGGCTGCAGGTCTGTTGTGTTTTTCAAAGTCCTTTAAGCTTCTGTTTTGGTGCACAAAAACGCACCTCCACATTTAAATGAATGGAAAACGCATCAGAAACGTGGCAAGCACACCCGTGGTTGCGTTTTTGGTGCGTTTTGTGAGTTGCGTCCTTTTTTTTTTTTTACAAGTGCCAAATGCACAGGAAACACTTATACATTTTTACCACGTTTTTGCAACGGAGCAGTGTGAGAACAGCCTTAGTAATTGTGGTGGGGGTGTGTTACTCTTTCTATTTGACAGGGCTGGGAACTAACACCCAGGGTGGGGAAACTCCCATCACAACATCCGTTAGCCCCTTCCTACCGGCTCCTGATCTTCAGTGTGTGAGACTGGCAGCTGTCAGTGACAGCATGGTCACAGTGCTCCCAGCAAAACATATATGGCATGGCCTGTACACACACGTGCATAAGGCCTAACTCCGTGATGCCACATGTATGCATACGGTTGTCAAAGGGGTTAATTTTGCAAATGTGTACCTTCCTAAAACTGGATTGCATTGTTAATGGACCCTGTGGTATATTTGTTGATCAAAGGTCCAGTTGGATTTATGAGCACCCAGTTTATGTATAGATTTTTTGGCAGTAACTGGTTACTTTACTAGCAGAGATAGCACAGTGCCAGACAGACTGGTGTGTGTAGCTTCCACTGACGTTTTTGTATTGTATTCTCTCCTTTTAGGACTACAAAGTACCGGGGACTCGGAGACTTCATGAAGTTCTGGGCGTGGAGACTGGTGGCCCTGGAGGGCGCCGGGCCGGTGAACAGGGACATTCTCCATCCGACTATCTCAAATTTAAAGATTTAATTCTGCGGATGTTGGATTATGACCCCAAAACTAGAATTACCCCTTTCTATGCTCTCCAGCACAATTTCTTCAAGAAAACAACGGATGAAGGGACAAACACAAGTAACAGTAACTCTACAAGCCCTGCAATGGACCATAGTCACTCAACCAGTACAACCAGTTCCGTGTCCAGCTCAGGTGAGCTGTCATAAACAACTGATGACGAATAAAAGATTACCTCTGGGCAGGAACCAGTATACACATTCTCCGCTTGTATATTGAGGTGCTGGGGTTTTTTCCCCCCCTGGTAGCACTTTGTGAAAGGGGCAAAGCTCTGTGAGTAGGGGGGCAAGGGGGCTTCATGACTGCACATCCGAGTACATTAATCAGTCTTACAGTGGTCTTCTTTTGAACATTCAGACTTGTAAAGTATTGAGAACGGTGCCTAGAGGTATTAGGAAATGTTTTAATATTTAGATTGCGTCTCCCTGCTTCAAGATTGTGACCTTGAAGGCACAACCTACCTTAGAAAGTCGTATTAGCTTAACGCTGTTTTCATCCGTTAAGGCTTATTTACACTTGCATTCTTAGCTGCATATACGGGAAATCTGGCAAGATCAATGATTAACTGGTAGAGAATTGCAAATACTACAAAATACATTGAACAAAATTGTAAACGCAACGCTTTTTTGTTTTGATTCCATTTTTCATGAGCTGAACTCTAAGATCCAAGACTTATTCTGTGTACACAAAAGGCCGATTTCTCTCCAATAGCACACCAGATACTGACTGGTTATTCGGACCCCCCCAATACAGTAAAACTGCACATTTTAGAGTGGCCTTTTATTGTGGCCAGCCTAAGGCACACCTGTGCAATAATCATGCTGTCTAATCAGCATCTTGATATGTCACACCTGCGAGGTGGATGGATTATCTCCGCAAAGGAGAAGCGCTCACTAACACAGATTTAGACAGATTTGTGGACAATATTTGAGAGAAATCAGCCTTTTGTGTACACAGAATAAGTCCTAGATCTTAGAGTTCAGCTCATGAAAAATGGGGGCAAAAACAAAAGTGTTGCGGTTTTATAATTTTGTTTAGTGTATAAAGTTAAAATGCACTGACTCCGTTTCATTTTTCGGAATTAAATTGAACTTTGAAAAAAGTATGGTCAAAACATTTTGGCCATATTTCTCTTCTGGATCACAAGAATGTACTTACTTTTGCACTTCTATGACCTAGAATCAGCAGACAGTGGGCAAAATCCCACTGTCTGACATGACAGAGCTGCTCTAAAAGAATCCTGACAATGTCCGGATGCACCAGGAAACCTGATTGGCAGCTGTCTCAGCCTCTTAGTACGCCGCTGAAAGGCAGAGCCCAGCTGCTCCAGAGTTGTGCTGTAATACCTTTTTAAATTAAAGATATTTCTCTTTTGTTCATTGACTGACACAGCTCCAGTCATTCTAGACCATTGGGTTACATTGCCCCCCCCCCCCCCCCCACTAGGCAGAAAAAGCTTCTGGCTACACCCATGGGCAGTCCCAGGGGGTATACTCACTCTCCGTGCTATATACGTTTTTATTCTGCCTACTCAGGAGTAAGGACCTAGTTCCATGATGGGATCTTTGGTCCTGGCAAAATTTTTTTAGATAGAAAATGTTTTCCTCCTGAATTTTTCCTGTGGGATCTAAGATCAACTGCTGGACTAGGCGACGGGCTAGATAATCTATATCCAGTGGTCACCCCAGCCTGGCCAGCGTACACTAGGTCGGCCGCGACATAGCCCCACTGGACGGGGGCTGGCCCTGCAAGTTAAATGTCTCGTGAGGTCCCATATGACCTGACCTCGGCCTGAGTCGCAGCATTCCTCCTGGCAGACAGCCCCCCATTTCTATGGAGAGGAGGATCTGTCTGGAGCAGTGCTTACCTGGTTCCTGGTCTATAGCTGTCCCCCCTCTGCCCCTGGAGGGTTTTGGGGCAGATGTGGGCCCCTCCTTGGGACTGTCGGACCCCTGAGTTACCCTCCTTCCCGCAGGCAATCTCCCCCCCCCCCCCCTTTTTGCCGTGTCCCTCAGCCTGCTACCCTCCCACCTCCACATACATTGGGGCTGTTTGGTGGTCTAGTCAATGGCCTGGAATGGAGGCAGGGTGATAACTGGCGATGGGGGCCGACCGGATGATCGACTGTGCAGAGGGAATGTTTGTACCTGGTGGGTGCTCCTGCCAGAGCCCCCCGTTCTGCCTGGATCTGTCCTTGAGGCCTAGTCTCCCAAATCTGGGTCCCTGTATGCCACATGGGGCCGCAATTTTGTTGTAGCCTGTGTAATCCTATACACGGTGGCTATGTTTGTGTAGTCCGGCGGCCATTTTCTTGTGGTTTGCTGTTGTAAATAGCAGTGGCCCTGACAGTGGATCCCTGTGGGCGGCTATTTCGGCAGTGGGAGCCCCTCATCTCCTGGTTTCGACTCCTGAATCTTTTCGCTTCCTGATCACTGCACGTGTAGTGCAGATTATCCTGGTGGTTTCAGGTGCCTGTGTCGGCGGGTGGTGAGTCTGATGGGGTCCTCTCCCTCTCAAGGATTGCTCCATGCCTTGTGCTTGGTGACCGAGTGGTGCTAAAAGCGCGATGGGGGTTGTCCCTTAGCAGTGTTTTACACTTTGTGGAGTCCCCCTAGTGACTCATGGAATCGTTGGAGCACATTTCCCCACCTGATCCACTCTTTGAGGCTGCAGGGCTCCAACCAACCATCCATGCATTGACGGCAGTCCTGGAGTCCCTTGTGTCCTGGGTGGAGGCGACTTGCGGGTGACGAACTAGCAAAAAATGCCCACTGCCCCTTCTGTTACATCAGATCCTGAATCTGATTCGGCCGCCGCAGATGTGTGTCAACCTTCTGGGTCTGCAACCATGCTCCTGGAATCCTCTAAAAGTGAGGATGATTCCTCCATGTCTGCGACCACGCATGAAAAGGCGCTGGTGGATGCACTGATTGTATCTGTGCGTGAGACCCTGAAGATGGAGGACACAGCTGAAGCTGGGACGGAGGCGTGCAGGTACTCTTTGGTACTCACAAGCCATCCGGGTATTTCCTTTTCCCAGGGGATCAAAGGAGTCAGTGATATGGTGGTGTCGCTCTCTGGCGCTTCGACTGGGAAAATTCTTCTTTCCCTTGTATTGGACAGTGATCACCACGGATGCCAGCCTTGTGCGGCTGTGGAGGTGTCCTCTGCAAGCATTCTGGTCAGGGGCTCTGGACGCTGGAAGAGTCCAGCCTACTTACTGATCAATGTCCTGGAACTCCGCGTGATCAGGCTGCATCTGGATCAGTGGACGATTGTCTTCAGGGATGCCCAGTGCTCATTTAATTGGACAATGCCACGGCCGTGGCTTATGTCAGTTACCAAGGGGGGAACAAGAAATGCCCTGGCAGCTCTGGAGGTAGCCGGTATTTTAAAGGTGGGCAGAACGGTTCATTGCAGTCCTCTCCACTGTACACATTCCCAGGGTGGAAAATTGGCAGGCGGATTACCTCAGTCAGCAGGCGTTGGAACACAGGGAGTGGTCCCTTCATCTGGAGGTTTTTCATCAGCTATCTTGGGTGGGGCACCCCCGAGGTGGTTTTGTTGGCATCTCATCTCAACAGAAAGGTGCAGAGGTCTGTGGCTTGGTCCGAGGGATCCACTGGCGGACGCCACAGATATACTGGTGGCTCCGTGGGGTCAGTATCGTCTGATCTACGCCTTCCCTCCTCTCAAGCTTCTATGCAGGATCAAGGCAGAAGTGAATTTCGGTCATTTAGGTGACTCGGATCTTAACCTTCCTTAAACAGGGGGTTATACAGAAATTGGCCTTGAGTACCATCAAGGGCCAGGTATCGGCCTTGGTGGTCTTTTTTCCAACGACCTTTGGCCAAACACTCCCGGTGCGTACTTTTCTTCAGGGTGTCCGACATTTGGTTCCTCCAGTGTGGGCTCTGTTGCCGCCTTAAAATCTTAATTTGGGGCTTTCAGCTCTACAGAAGCCTCCCTTTGAAAATATATTTGGGAGATTCCCCTGCTTATGCTGTCCCAGAAGGTGGCCTTTTTAGTGGCTATCACTTCTGTGCGCAGGGTGATGGAATTGGCGGTGTTATCCTGTCCACCTTATCTGGTGATTCATAAGGATAAGGTGGTGCTTCGCCCCTGTTCCTAAGGTGGTCTCTGACTTTCATTTGAATGAAGACATTGTGTTGCCTTCCCTGTGTCCCAGGCCTAAACATCCAAAGGAAATTGCTTTGCATGCCTTGGATGTGGTCCGGGCAATTAGGGTGTACCTGGCAGCTACGGAGTCTTTTTCAGGAAGTCAGACTCTCTATTGGTGCTCATGGACCTTGCAGAGGGTTGTCTGCTTCCTCTGCGACCATTTCCAAATGGATCGGACAGCGAGTGGTTCAGGCTTATTCCATCAACGGTCAGGTTCTTTCTTTCCCTGTCAAGGCGCACTCTACTAGGGCGCTTAGTGCATCCTGGGCCTTCCGTCATTAAGCGTCAGCGACGCAGGATTGCAAGGCGGCCACCTGGTCTTGGGTGCAGACTTTTACAGTTTTATAAAGTGGATGTGTCTGAATCTATGGATGCTTCCTTTGGCCGCAAAGTTTTACAAGCTGCTGTTTGAGAGGGCCTGATCCTCTTTGAGGGGGGTATTGTTTTTTCAGGTGGGCTCCAGTTGTTTTGGTTGAGCCTCTGTTGCCTGTTTGGCTAATGTTTTTAGCCTTGGGAATTTTTTCCCAAGGCTAAAAACATTAGCCAACCAGTTTTTCCACCCCGGTTTTCCACCCCTCATATAACACTGCTTTGGGACTTCCCAATGGTCAAGAATGACCGGAGCTATGTCCGTCAATGACCGAAAGAGAAAATGGGATTTTTGACTTTTGACCATAAAATCCATTTCTCTGATGTTGATTGGCGGACACAGCACCCACCCCTCTGTGGAGTTGTAATTCTCCTGACACTGCTTGTAACAAAAAAGTGACTATAGCAGGGAGAGGGAGTAAACTCCCTGGGACTGCCCATGGGTGTAGCCAGAAGTTTTTTCTGTCTAGTGTCCTCCTGTAGGTGGCAGTATAACCCATTGGTCAAGAATAACAGGTGCTGTGTCCGTCAGTGAACATCAGAGAAATGGATTTTACGATAAGTCAAAAATCCCATTATTTCCCAGGACGGTGTCCTATTTCCACCTTTGTAGCAGTTACAAATCTTTTGGTAGCAGGTTGCAGAGTGAGTTGTACCCAACCTGTCTGCAGCTACTAACCACAGCTGTGCCAACTCACTAGCACTTTCTTTGAGGTTCTACTGATTGTGCCGCTTCAGATGCTGCCAAAACGCAATTGCTCAGAGATGGTAATTGTTGAGACCTAAACCTCTCAACTGCAGTTCTGTTGCTAGCAACAAAGAAAATATGTGGAGCGAATCTCTGTGGCTGCTGCAAAATCTATTGTGTTAATGTGGTGCTAGGTAGAATTAATATATTAACCTGCCTAGAAGATGATGGAAAGTGAATCGGATTGGTAGCTTCAGGGAATCAACTTCAGAATACCAGCATTCTTATCCCTTTGATAACGGCCAAGTGGCTGCTGAGTGGCTACTGAGCCGCATTGGTTATTAGAAAGCCGACCCCGGCTCTAAAAAAAAAAAAAAAACGGTATCAGGTAGGCATCACCCCGGTACATCCGCTTCAAGCCTACGTACAGGTACGTCGGCTTGCGGGAAGTGGTTAAAGTATGGCTGTGCCAACCCCTGGTGAACAGAGATTTCCAATGTAAGAACCTCCTAGCCTGCTAAATGGTGTAGTACCTAATAGTGGTTTACAGACCTTTATTGCCGATTGTGTGCTTACAATCCAAGGCCCTTTACTCTCTCATATGTACATAATGGGACCAGTTTAGACAGGAGCCAATTGACCTACCAGCATGTTTTTGGAGTGTGGGAAGAAAACTGGAGCACCCGGTAACTTGCATATCATTGCACCCAGTTTGTGCAGCGCTTTACAAAATAAAGGGAGAGAGTAGGGACTTGCTCATGAGAGCTTACAATCAAAAAAAAAAAAAGTCTTTTAAAGTTATTTAGGGTGTTCACTTATTGGACATCATGGAGATCTTTGTTGCCTCTCCACTTTGTCAAATCAGAGCATGCCTTGTACTGATTGAAAAAAATATAAGGCTTTCTGGGAATGATGGCAGTGCCGAGCGAGCCTCCCCTATGGTCAGTATGAAGTAGGGCAACCGCTCTGCAAAGGACCTCAGTGATTGTCAGCTTCATGGGGGTCCCTCAGGTATGAGAGTGCATATTTTACTTTGGTCCAAACTGGACCTATGTAAATATACAATTCAAAGAATAACCTGGCATTCAGCTTTAAAAGGACAGTGTCACTTTTCAACTTTACGTCCTCTCCCACCACCTGTAAAAGCAATCAAGCGGCTCAACAGCCACTTATATGGCTTTTACGATGCAGGGAATTGCTTGCTGGAGAAAAGATATCTGAATAATACCTGTAGCTGCAGGCATCATCCGGTTATCCCCACTACAAGTCCCTGTCAACCCGGGGGAAGTGGCTCAAAGATTTTATGAGGCCGGTAATTTTTTTAGCATTCTACCTGAAAAATACTTGGATATACTGTAACTTGGACCTATTGCCTTCCCTAATATCTTATACCATTCCTTTTCTCCCCCACTGCCTCATTAGCTGCTAAGAGATTTAATGACCATATGTTTCTGGTATGGTAGAGCATGTGAATCCCCTTCCTCATATATGACCGTAACGCTTCTTGGTAATTGTCTGCTCAGGAACCCAGCGTCACAAGGTCCAAGATAGTCCTTAGCGCTGTTTAACCACTTCAACTCCAGGAGCTTTTACCCCCCCCTCCTGACCAGGCCAGTCTTTTGCAAAACGGCACTGCGTTTCTTTAATTGACAATTGCGCAGTTGTGCAACACTGTACCCAAATAAAATTAATGTCCTTTTTTCCCACAAATCGAGCTTTCTTTTGGTGGTATTTGATCACCTCTGCATTTTTTTATTTTTAGAGCTTTAAACAAAGATCGACAATTTTGAAGAAGAAAAATATTTTTTTTACTTTTGGCTATAAAACATATCCAATAAAAAAATGTAAAAAAAATCTAATTTCCAAATAAATTTAGGCCTATATGTGTTCCGCTACATATTTTTGGTAAAAAAAAAAAAAATCCCGATAAACATATTGGTTTGCACAAAACGTAGTCACTAAATATATCCCATAGTTTTGTAGACACTTTTTTTATACTTTTTACTAGTAATGGCGGCGATCAGTGATTTTTAACGACGGATAAATCTAAGTGACAATTTTTGGGGCCCAGTGACACCAATACAGTGATCAGTGCTAAAAAAAAAGAATGCACTGTCACTGTATAAATGATACTGGCAGAATGCATTAAGATAAAAAAAACCTTCCTGGGTTTACAACTCCTTTTAAGCAGTAAAGGTGAATGTAGTGACCTGGAGAGGGTTTCTTCTTACTCCTGAAAGCCAAGCAAATTGGTGGGGAAACTAAACAAGCTTGGAAGGCTGCGTCTTTAGCTTTTTCCATACGCAGGCAAGGCACAGGTTCACTGGGATCGGAAAAGCAATTTCCGAAATCCCTGCACATGTTTTTTTCTGCTTCCTGCATTAACACAATACAATGTGTCAATGGTTACTTCCTTCTTATTTCCTGTTTTGCTAGAAAGCATCTTTATTGTATGTTTACTTTGTGTGTAATCCCCAATCATGCGTGGGAGGCCATCCGTCATTCAATCCTACCTCCCTCCTTTGTGGCTCTTGTGTCTAAACAGATTGATGGAGTAAAAATCAGTGAGTGGCTCAAACAAATTCTACAGACTATTCATGGGGGTTATAAGAGTTGAAGATGTGTGCTTAAAGCGGAGCTGTATTAACCACTTTACCACCGGAGGATTTTGCTGTCTTACGTCCAGGCCACTTTTTGCGATTCGGCACTGTGCGGCTTTAATTGACAATTGCGCGGTTGTGTGATGCCGCACCCAAACGAAATTTACGTCCTTTTTTTTCCCACAAACAGAGCTTTCTTTTGGTAGTATTTGATCACCTGTGCGATTTTTACGTTTTGCGCTATAAACAAAAAAAAAGCGTACATTTTGAAAAAATAACTATTTTTCACATTTTTTATATGAAATTCCCCCCCCAAAAAATGTAAAAATCAAATTTTTTTTAAAATTTTTGGCCAATTTGTTTTCTGCTACCTATGTTTGGTAAAAAAAAAATCGCAATAAGCGTATTTTGATTGGTTTGCGCAAAAGTTATTGCGTTTACTAACAAAGGGAAAGATTTCTGTCATTTTTTTTTTCTTATAACGAGTAATGGCGGCGATCTGAGATTTTTTTTTTGCGGGACTGCGACATTGCAGCGGACAGATTGGAGCCTTGACTGACATTTTGACACTTTTGGGGTTACCAGTGACATTACTACAGTAATCAGTGCTATAAATATGCACTGTTACGGCAAAAATGACACTGGCAGGGAAGGGGTTAATTTTATTGGAGAGGGAGGGGTTAATGTATGCCTGGTGCTTACTAACGTGTGTGGGGGGAGGTGACTGAGTGACACAGGGACAGATCGCAGGTTCAGCTACGCTGAACCCTGCAATCTGTCACTGTTTGTCACTTAGGAGATCCGCCCGCTTTGTTTACACAAGCGGGCGGATCTCCACACTCGATTCCCCGACGATCGGGGAAGATCGCCGCTGTTCCTCCCCTGGCCCGACTCCCGCTGTGTCTGAATACAGCGGGAGCGAGCCTCTGGTGGCGCACGAGTGCCGCCCACAAGGGGAGGAGTCCAGTGACATAGGTCTACGTCGCTGGACGGGAACGAGCCACTGTGCCGTAGTAGAGGCACAGTGAGCGGGGCTAAAGTGGTTAAAAACGGAAAGTTCTGCTTTAAGGTCTCCCCCACTCCTGGTAATAAAATGTCATATTTGTAAGGGAGGGGGGAGCAGGTACCTGATTTTGTCCTGGTCGATCAGAGCAGTAGTTCTTCTTTCCCTCTTCCTCCCCTTCTGGGAAATGTCACAGGTCCCAGAAGACTGGGGGGCATTTTCCACATTGTAAAGCGCTGCGCAAACTGTTGGCGCTATATAAATCCTGTATAATAATCATTTACAATGTGCAGCGCAGTAGGCACCCAGCTGTGAAGCCGCAAGCTGTCACAACTGGGTGACCACAGATATGATCCTGGGGTCAGAGGACTGAAGATGAAAACGGCTGGGGTGAGCACAGATCTGATCCTGGGGTCAGAGGACTGAGGATGAAAACGGCTGGGGTGAGCATAGATATGATCCTGGGGTCAGAGGACTGAAGATGAAAACGGCTGGGGTGAGCACAGCGCTGAATCCTGGGACAGGTGAGCAGCTTTTAGGTCAGCTATAGTTTTTGTAGCTGCTGACTTAACTTTCACACAGGAGACTGGAGCTCCTCTTTAAGTACAGTTATCTGTATAAAGCAGACATTTCTTGGCTGAGCTGGCAGCAGTAATGTGATTTCTGGTTGCCATGGGCTAGTCCACTTTACACAGCTGTGTTGAGAGATTCCAGCGTCGAGTATATTGTGTATATTCTGAAATAGGGATGCACCGATCCGATATTCTGATCGGATATCGGCGCCGATATGGCCATAATAGCTGGATCGGGGGATCGGTAAAATTAACAGATCCACGGGTCTGGTTTTGCTCGTTGCATAGCTGTGAGGGAGCAGAGAGCTGTCAAAGAAGAAGAAAAAAAAAAGAGCCTCCTGCAAATGCCTGTCAGTCTCCCAGTTAGGGCTCTTTCACACGGGTGGTCCGATCAGATCCGCCTGTCAGTTTTTTAGGCGGATCTGATCGGATGCCCCATTTAGCCCTATAGAGCAGCGAATGTCAGCGGTGACATGTCTGCTGACACCCGCTGCCATGCGCATCCGATCCTGTCCGTGAAATCCAGACGGATGGAAACCCTATTTTCCATCCGTCCTTGGGATCGGATGAGAGCGGACAGGCGGTCTGCTCTCATCCGATTCCCCATAGAGAGCAGCAGGGGGCTGTGACACCTCCCTCTCTGCACTGCAAGCGGAGACGGAGCTGTCATCCACCGGCTCAGCGGGGATCGCGGATTGATCCCCTCTGAGCAGCACGGATCCGCCTACGGAGGCGGACCGTGTGAAAGAGCCCTTAAGTAAATACAATGTATCTTTTCGTTCCATCTGGAGGAGGGAAGTTTAACCTCTTAAATGCACAATTGTTATAGGGTATATAAGGATACCGATCCGGAAGTATTATTTTGTTATAAGCTCACAAAACAGTACTTCTGGATCGGACTCTGGATCGGCGATTTCACAAAGCAAAAGATCGGGATCGGGACCAAAAAAGTCGGATCGGTGCATCTCTATTCTGAAATAAACCTTTCAGTACAACATCTGTTATTGCATATCCCATTGTCCTTATAGACTCGGTTACCCTGTGCAGAGGTGTGCAAACTATGGCTCTCCAGCTGTTCAGGAACTACAATTCCCATGAGGCATTGTATATCTCTGACATTCTGACATAACTAGGCATGATGGAAATTGTAGTTCCTGAGCAGCTGGAGGGCCATAGTTTGGACACCCCTGAGGGACTGAAAATTAGCTGGTTCTGCAGGAACTGGCGACTTTTTTTTTGGGTGGGTTAAAGACTGGCCTCTGTCAAACGGTCGTGCTGGAAAATCCGCATTTGATCAGCTCATGCAAGGGCTGATCTGTGTATTCAGAAGGGCGCCCCCCCCCCCCTTGTTGAAATACAGTAGCGCAGCAGGGAAGATCCCTGCATCACGCATGATTTGATGTTTGGGGGGGGGGAGTTCACCTGTATACCCAGAGCTTTCGGTTCTCGGCACTCTTAGGGCTTGGATCTGAATTGGCAGCCACTCAACTCTGTATTCTGGACTGTAATATGCACTAAAAATCATTTAGCTTTCACCTTTATCAGTGGGATATTTTCAAGATGTAGCTGTTTTTGGCTTGTAAAAGTGAAGGAAGCATATGGGCCCCAAAGGGAACCTTTAAGCTTGATTCACGTCTATGCATGTTGTTGTTGAGCATTTCTGTTGTGCTTGCCACGTTTTTTCCTGCGATTTTTACTGAGTTTTGCATTTTTTATGCTTTTTTTTTTTTAGGGGGGAGGAGTTTGTTGCTGGGCAGATTTAAGAACGCACTACATGCTTTCCTGCAGCTTGTCTATTAAACCAGTAAAAGCACTGTTTAGCATTTAAAGTCCCTGACCCTTTCCAAAAACGCAGAGGCAAAAATATGCATTGATGTTAATTTGTTCCATAGGAACACCTTTAAAAATGTCCTGCATTTCTGAAAAAAGCATGAAAAAACGCATTGGTGTGAATGGAGCCTTATGCTGGATCTTTAGCCTACATTCACATTGACTGCCGCTTTGAAATCAGGCGACTTCAACTGAAATCGCACAATTTCAAAGCCGCATTTCAGTGCGACTGAAGAAATCTGGGGCTTCATGCGCAGATGACTATGCAAGTCGCAAACGAAATCGCCAAAGGTAGTGCATATACTACTTTTTCAAATCAATGCTACACCGCAAAGTCAGCATTGCGTCAATTTGAACAGTGCTATTGCCAGCAATAGGATGCGATTTTTCATGTGATTTGACCTGTCAAGTCGCTCCGATGTGAACGGGGGTGAAGTCTGCCTACCGGGAGGCTTAGCTAGGTGTTTTTTTTTTTTTTTTTTTTTTTTAAATCTGGGCTTTCTAATTGAAGGTCTGCTTTTAGAAGCCTTAGGCTGGCCCATACATTATACAATTTTTTTCTATAAAAAACAAGTGAATAAATTTATACACTTGTTTTTAATAGATATTTTGGATATTGTAGCTGCAGTATATATAGTAGTGAGGTGCTGCGGTTGGTGGTACACAACACTAATTTTCACCAGTTGTTTTGCATAAGCGCTGAGTGAGTAAGCGATAGGTTCTAATTTTTAGTCCCTCTGTACTTGCTCCTTTTCTTAAATTATTTTCTATAGTTTTCCTTTAGATTTGCCAAAACTGTATAATGAGGTCAAACCTAAACACGTTCAATTCATATGCAATCAGGCAGGCCCTCTTCACTACATAGTTGAAGGTAAATCTAAAGGAAATTAAATAAGAAAATTGTATAATGTATGGCCAGCCTTACTATATACAGTAAACCCCCCTCCATTGCGGGGGTTACGTTCCGGACCCAGCCGCGAAAAGTGAAATTCCGCAAAATAGAAAAACCCTATTAAAATGCATTGTAGGCGTGTTTTTTTACTGTCACTGTACGTGTAAAAGCATTTTAAGGTCTTTAAACACACTTTTAAAACAATAGAAACTCATTTAAACACATAAAATATACTAAGAGACAAGAGCTATGGAAAACACAAAAATATTTCATTTTTAATGATTTATATAGTAAAATAACATTACAAAAAAAAACGCGAATTACCGGGACCGCAAAAACTGAACCGCGATGGAGCGGGAGATTACTGTACTGTGTAGCAGCTCTGCTGATTCTTCATTTTGTGCGGTTCCATGGTTGGTTTTACATTACATACGGATAGCTAAGAACCAAACAACTGAGAGAAAATTGTATATGGTTTTTATTTTTATTTGTATATACCTTTTTTTTTTTTAAAGGCTAATCATAAATACACTAGCTAGCAAGAAGGCCTCTTTCACACGGAGCGGACCGTATTTCGAACCGCTCCGGCACTTTTTTTTTATGGACACGGATGACACTTGTCATCCGGTCCGTATGTCCACATATCATCCCATCCGTTTGCGGATGATATACGGACATAATGTATGGGATTGCGGATGTCAGCGGATGACACCGCTGACATCCGATTTTGCGTCATTTCCGTTTTTTAAACAGAAGAAAAATAGGGTTCCGTTCCAAAAAATGGAACAGAACTGAAAGGACGCAAATCGGATGTCAGCTGATGGTCATCCGCTGACATCCGCAATCCCATTGACATTCATTATGTCCGTATATCACCCGCAAACGGATGGGGTGATATACGGACATACGGAACGCCCGTGTGAAAGAGGCCTAACTGAGTTTTTGCTGCTGTCTTTGTTTAGTCTAAACATGGTATCCAGGTATAGTTCCTGATATTGATACTCAGGGTCAACTGACATATTGGGGGAGATTTAATGCAATTGGTGCAGCCAGAGTCTGGTGTATCTGTGCATAGTAACCAATCAGCTTCTAGCTTTTATTGTCAAAGCCTAGTTGAGCAAGATGACTTCAGAAGCTCATTGGTTACGATGTACAGATACACCACGCATTCTGTGTGCAACAGTTTTAGTAAATCTGCCCCATTAAGTAAATTTCTCTACTTTGTTTCCCAAGAATCCGATTCTATACCTCCATAGTTTTGTTCCTGTATTCCAAATTTGGAACTGCTGGTCTAGGAGTTTTTTTTTTTTTTTAATCCAGTCTTTTTTGCAATTGCGGAGTGATTGATTACATGTTCTGTGATGGCTTTAATTCCATTTTCCTAATTAAAGAGGCATATGATGTTTTGTCTTTTATGTAACACTTTGACCAATGCATATTCTGCTTTGCTTGCAGGAGGATCCAGCGGCTCTTCTAATGATAATCGCAATTACCGGTACAGCAACAGATACTATAATAGTGCAGTTGCCCACACAGATTATGAAATGCAGAGTCCACAGGTGAGTGTGTCAGTTTTGGCAGTATTCCTGTATTCGTTTTACTTGGAGGATGAATACTGTTTCCTACTAAAAAAGCATGGTTTAGTCTTAGGCCTTATGAACACTGCTGCTGGTAAACGGAAGTTAAGGAGCAGTTGGCTGTTTTTTCAGCAGCCCCTGAACTCCCCTCTGTTATCTTATCTGTCCATGTACACTGAGACTGTAGGAACTTTTTTCAAAGTTGCCATGACATGAGTTGCGGCTATTTATACAGTTCCATTGCCAGCAACGAGGTCCGACTTGTCATGCGATTTGGAACTGTTAATTCGCTTTATAAATCCCACTGGTGTGAATGAGGGCTTGAGGTCATACATACATACATACATACATACATTTACTTTAATCATTGCTGTAGTTTAATGTTTTTTTTTTTTTTTTTTTTCTTTTGGATATGGTAAAAGTAAATCTTGGCTGTGTGTGTGTGTTTTTTTTTCTTTTCCCCCTTTTTTTTCCTCTTTGGATAACTACTCTTAAAATAGTTGAAATAATGATTTTTATGATCTGATAAATGTAGATTTTGACCAAACAGATGTGTGTGTTTTATTTATTTATATATATATATATATATATATACAGTATATATATATATATATATATATATATATATATATATAGTTATATATTTTTTCCTTTCCTTCATTGACGGACACAGCTTAAGAATCATCTTGACTATAGGCATTCCGTTTTTTTTCTGCCTAGTCAGGAGTAGTTTCTTGCTGGGATCTCTGGTCCTAGCATTTTTTTCCTTTTTAAACTTTTTTATTTTCCTCTTATTTTCTGTTCCTGTGAGAACTACAATCAACTTCTTGACTGGGTGACAGACTGGATATTCTAGATCCTTATGATCTCCCCAGTCCAGCCAATGAGAGGGTACTTAAGGGTCTCTGATCTGGTGGCTTCGCTCTTCGACATGGAAAGTCTTTCCATCCTTCCCCTGTACTGGACGGTGGTCACCACGGATGCCAGCCTATCCGGGTGGGGAGGTGTTTTGGGCACGGATTGTGCTGGGGGGGAGGGGTCTAGACTTTGTCTGGTCTATTGGACAGTTCGTCTTCAGGGGTGTCCGGTATGGATTCAGTCAGACAATGCCACGGCCGTGTCATATGTCAATCACCAAGGGGGCACAAAAAGTGTCCTTGTGACTCAAGAAGTAGCCTGCATTCTAAGGTGGGCGGAACATTTCATTCCAGCTCTTTGCCATGCATCCTCGGGGGGTGGAAAATTGGCAGGCAGATTACGTCAGTCAACAGGCCTTAGACCATGGGGAGTAGCCTCTTCATCCAGAGGTGTTTCACCAGTTGTGTCTCCGGTGGGAAACTCCGAGGTGGACGTGTTGGCCTCTCGTCTCAACAAGAAGGTGCAGAGATTCATGGCAAGGTCTCAAGATCCTCTAGCCAACCCCATGGATGCACTGGTGGCACCTTGGGCCAGTACCATCTGATAATATGCTTTTCCCCCTCTCAAACTTCTGCCGTGACTTCTATGGAGGATCAAGGCAGAAGAAATTTCGCTCATCCTTGTGGCCCTAGACTGACTTTGCGGTGTTGGTATGCTGATCCTAGTAGCCGATGTACCTTGCCGACTCCCTCTCAGAGAAGACCTGTTGGCCGAAGGGCTGATCTTCCATCCTGCTTTACAGTCGCTGGATTTAACGGCTAGGCTGTTGAAAGCCAGGTGCTGAAGAGTAGGGGGTTGTCGGACTCGGTGATTCCCACGCTGTTAAAGGCTAGGAAATCTACCTCTGGGAAGATTTATCATCGCGTTTGGAAAGCATACATTGCTTGGTGTGAGTCTCGGGGGGTTTTTCCCTGTTCCTTTCCGGTGGCTCGCATTTTGGCGTTCCTCCAAAGAGGTGTGGAACATCGCCTGGCCCTGGGGAACCATCAAGGGTCAGGTTTCGGCCTTGGCGATTTTCTTTCAATGTCCTTTGGCTAGGTATTCCTTGGTTCGCACCTTTGTTCAAGGGGGTTTGCCACTTAGCTCCACCTGTGCGGTCTCCGTTGCCTCTGTGGGATCTCAATTTGGTACTCTCGGTTCCTCGGAAACTGCCTTTTGAAAATATTCGCGAGATTCCTCTGCTTGCATTTACTTCCAAGCGCAGGGTGTCCGAGCTGGCAGCCTTGTCTTGTCCACCTTCTCTGGTGGTTCACAGAGATAAAGTGGTGCTTCGCCTTGTCATTCGTTCCTTCCTAAGGTCTCTGGTTTCCATCTGAATGAAGACCTTGTGTTGCCTTCCCTGTGCCTTGCATTCTCTGAGTGTGGTTCGGAAGATCAGGATGTACCTGGTGGCAACTAAGTAGTTTAGGATATGAGACTCACTTTTTGTTCTTAAGGATGGACCTCGCAAAGGGTTGGCCACATCTGCCGTGACCATTTCCAGATGGATCAGCCAGTAGGGTCAGGTACCTACTTTCCCTGTTAAAGCGGTAGTATACTCGAGAGAAGAAAAAAAAAGAACCCTGCAAGACAAAGGCATAATGAGCTAGTATGCATCGCATACTAGCTCATTATGAAATACTTACCTTAAAACGAAGCCCCAACACGGACCCCCGGACACCGCTGTGGGAGCAGACCTGATCCCTCTGCGTCTCTTCCGGGTTCGGCGGCTCCGGCGCTGTGAGTGGCCGGAGCCGCAATGACGTCACTCCCGCGCATGCGCGCGGGGGATTAACTTTCCAGCAACTTCCCGGCAAGGAACTCTGAAGGTCCAGCGGACCTTCAGAGCGCATACGCCGCTAGAGTCAGCGGCTGCATGCAGTGCAAATATCTCCTGCAGGTTTAGGAGATATTAATTGTACCTACAGGTAAGCCTTAGTATAGGCTTACCTGTAGGTAAGTCACAAAAATCGGTATACTACCGCTTTAAGGTGCATTCTACGCGGGCGCTTCGTGCTTCCTGGGCCTTCCGCCATCAGGCGTCAGTGATGAAGCAAGACGGCCATCTGGTCGTCTGTGCACACTTTCACAAGATTCTACAAAAATATGTTGTCATCTGCCGGATGCTGCTTTTGGCCCCATAGGCGTGGTAAAGCTTTTTCCTGCATAGTGTCCTACTCCTGTAGGGGGCAGCATAACCCAATGGTCAAGAAGATTCTTGAGCTGTGTTCGTCAATGAACATCAGAGAAAAGGATTTTCCGGTAAGACAAAAATCCAATTTTTTTGTGTGTCCATATAATTCAGTGTTTGTTCTGTGCGGTACATTTGTCCATATACAGGTATAGTGTTAAGACATAAAAGGAGTATGATCCTGTACCTGGTAGAAGCAGGGAGATTGTACCCTAATGCAAAGCATCATATGTAACTACACCTGCTGATCCTCTGTTTTTCTGACTTTGTTCTTCCAACAGACTCACTCGCAGCAGCAGATAAGACTGTGGGCAGGCGGAGATGTCCCCATCACCAACAGCGACTCGTACCCTCAGATCTTACCTCACAAGCCCACTCCCAGTCAGCCGCAGCATTTTCACGGAAGCGAACCACATCACCCTCACCCGCTGTACCATCATGTCAACCGGCCTCACTACCACCGGCAGCTCATCACCTCCTCCTCTCCGCAAATCCCCGAATCCATGGAGCTCAGCTTGGGACACAGACACCCCCAGTCTTCCTCTTCATTGCACCCACACCACCCTAGCTTAGACTGCAGTCCTTTTGGCTCCTCAAACTTACACTTAGGGGTTTCTGCTTTTCGGACTAGAACAGTCAGCGGGCATAACGACTCCAGCGTGCCTCTGAATTATCCCTACTCTAGCAACACATCCAGCATGGTCGGACCACCTCATATCCGAAACAGGACGGAAAGTGAAGAAAGTGCGATGTTAGGCGTTTGTGTCCCTCAGAGTACAGCAGCAAGCTCTTGATGTTTCTTTCATGTAAAATTAAAGCCATACCAATAATAGAAAAAAAAAAAAACAAAAAACAACAAAAAAACAAAAACGAAATACTGAATTCGGAGGAGGGCTTGACAGGCTGCAGGGTGGGGTTGTGGAAAAAAAAAAAAAAGGGTGAGCTGGCTTTTATCACAACCATCAAAAAAAAAAAAAGTTGTCAAGGTGTAGCTGTTAATGTGAATTGTTTATTTATTAAAAAATAAAAATCACTACGAGGGGAGTGTGAAGTGTGTGTTGACCCATGAGAAGCAGTTTTAACAGACTTCAAATTGGACTGCTCTGTTTTTTTTATTTTTTTTATTTTTATTTTTCTTTATTTTTTTTTTTCTTTTCTTTTCTTTTTTGTTTTTATTTTATTTTATTTTTTTATTGCTTTTTTGACACACTGGTAGAAGTTTAACCTGTGCAAAGACTTCAAGACATTTCCAATGCTTCCATTTCTATCACCAACTTTTTCCTTCTTCAGAAAGAAGCAGGACGAATCCAGACTTTCTTTGCACGTCAGTGAACTCGTTTACAGGCCAAAACATCACTCTGCAAAACACTGTCTGTGCCACTTGCCCTATGCTGCCATCTTAACCATTCATCCAGATCTCCTGTGTTCACCCCCCAACCCCTCTCTCCCCTCCCCACTCCAGGCCCCCCCCCCTCCCCTCCCTGATTTATACCAACTTTTGCTAGGGTGCAATTAACGCACTTCACTGGAATTATCTTGGCTGCTAACTCCACTCTCTCAACTGGAATTGCTGCTAAAACTCTTTTAACAGTTTGCTTTCTAAAAATGAAAAAAGAAAAAAAAACAAAAAAAAAAAACTAAAGGTTCCCATGTCTTTTATTTATAACTTCTTACTCAGTCTGTTTTAGCTGTATCAGGAAGGAATTTTAGGAGCATTTTTTAATTTTTTTTTTTTTTTATTCTAATTCATATTGCAGAAGTTCAGTTTTCTTGCCCCTCCCACTCCCTTTTTTTCCATATTTCTTTGGTCATCTTTTCAGTTCAGTCCAATCTTTGATTTTTAATTTTTTTTTCCCAATTCCCGCTCCTATTGTTTTTTTTTCTTTACACTACAAATTTGATCCCCCCCCCCGTCTTTATTTTGCCGCTTCTTTTGTTTGGTGCGACCAGCACACTTTTCATGGGTTGTAAAATTTCTAAGCCCTTGCTTCAGTATTAAAACTTTACAGTGCTATGTGCTGTAACAGTAGGGTTTTCTATTTTATTTTCATTTTTTTAATTTTTCAAGAAAAAAAAAAAAAAACAAAATGTAAAGATTAAACTGTCCTTTTCATATCTCTGTGGATAGTAAAGTACTGTTTTATTATTTTAACTTTTTTTTTTTGTTTTGTTTTTTTTTTTTTTTTCTTTTTTAATTTATTGTACCAAAGATGGTATTGAGGTTTCACTTTGAAGAGGAAAAAAAAAAATTAAGAAAACTCAGACATGTAAAATGATTGTCTTTTTAAATGTTTCCTTTCTTCTGTTCTTGCGTGTTTAATTGGGCTTACAATTCTGAATCATGTGTAGTTGCTGTTGGACTCCAAGGCCTTTCACATTCATGTTTGTTTCAAGTATTGTGGGTGATTTGGAGGATCCTAAAAAAATAAAGGACTAGCCAGCTACGTATCAAGCGGTCAGTCTGATTGTGTCGCCACACTCTTATGAGCATCTGTGACAGCAACGCGGTGCCCCAGCTGTATAGTTGTAAAATCAAATTGCTTTTTGGGAACGGGATGTGTTTTTGTAAATGTGCAAATCTTTGATTCCATCTGATGGTAACAAATAATTTAAGTAAAAGTGCAGCTATGCAATGGACGTTCAATTATTGACATGTTTTTAACAGTATAGATGTTTTAAAACCAGCCCTTACTGACCTTTGTAGCTACAGATACTGTGGATAAATTCAGTGTTAAAATTTAAAACAGTACCTCATTGTTTAATTCCAGCAGCTTAGCTTAATCGGTTTCCCCCTCCCAGCAGTGACTTGGTTTCCTGCCTTTTCTATGGATTTGTGGTTACTACACTTATAACCACAGGTCACCCCAACAGCAACTTGCCTGTAGCCTCATGGGTTGTCTATACCATGGCAATCCAAAATATTGGATGCAGTTGCACAGCAAAGCGGAAGGAGCAGAGTCTGAGACCTGTCTTAACTTCACTGCTTCTCGTGTGAACTTTTGAGGATGAATTGGTCTACTTATCCTCCTAGCTACGGAGGTCAATGAGGAATTGTTTAGCCTCATGGGTTGTCTATACCATGGCAATTCAAAATATTGAATGCAGTTGCACAGCAAAGCGGAAGGAGCAGAGTCTGAGACCTGTCTTCACTTCACTGCTTCTCGTGTGAACTTTTGAGGATGAATTGGTCTACTTATCCTCCTAGCTACGGAGGTCAATGAGGAATTGTTTTAAAATGCATTTACAGTTAGGAATATTACCGTATTTGAAAGTCTGTATCATCGCCCCATTTTTACTTTAAAGGCTTAGTCCACCAAAGACTGATATTTCAGAGATGGGTGGGTGCCAGTGGGTCAGATCACCCCTCTGTATTTACGCCTTAGGACACCAGAGCTTGTCCCTTTTTACAGTTCCTAAGTTTATTCCTTCAGCTCTATCTTCTCCTTCAAATCAACAGTGTGATTAAAACTGGTCGAAAAAACCGCCCCAACCAACCAGGGACTTAATGCTAGAACAATTTGAGGGACAGGTGGGGCGGTACTAAAATTATGAAATTTTGAGATAGGACACGTGGGTGATTTAACTCAATGGCATCAATTCAAAACTAAATTTTAGTGTTTGTGGATGTAATGGCACAGGGTATTCTTCACTGCATGACCAAAGACCGCTGGACCTCTTAAATGACTCCGGTCTTTCTGACAAATGTGCCTTGACAGGGCAAGTTCTTGGAACTCACAAAATTATATCTGACCCTTCAGCCTCTCTAGCGGGTCATCTTTTTGTTGCAAGTGTCGTAGTCTGTCACGGTAAGAGTAGCAGTGATATTTGGTTGTGCAGTTACCTGTACAAAAACAGCCTGTGACTTCAAGGTTAAAGTGTACCTGTTGCTTATAATCCTGTGGAGACAGTTTTGGGCTTGACCAAACAAAAATGCCTTTGTCCCCCATCTGGGCAAAAATATTCCTAAGATTGCCATTGGCCTGTTAAGAAGTGTGCTTTGTTTCCCGTTTTGTGGGATCTTGGTGCTTTTTGAAGTCTAATTTTTTGCAGTTGGGTAGCAACTTAAGTCTCTGTTCCTCACTTCAGTGAAAGTTGTGTACAGAATTTCCTGAGGTCTTTATAGATGTTCCCTCCTAGGCCCCTACAGATACTTTCTTTCCAGGCACATGGAAATGTTCTCAGCATAGGCCTGTACAGTTGTCTTACCCCCCTGGCACAAAGAAATGTCCTCTGCCTAGGCTCGTACAGTTGTCTTACCCCCTCACACCCCGGAACATAGAAATGTCCCCTCCCTAGGCCCATAGAGACATTCCTCCTAGGCACATAGAAATGCCTACTGCCTAGGCTTGTACAGTTGTCTCCTCCCTAGGCCCCTAGAGACATTCCTCCTAGGCACATAGAAATGCCCTACTGCCTAGGCTTGTACAGTTGTCTCCTCCCTAGGCCCATAGAGACATTTCTCCTAGGCACATAGAAATGCCTACTGCCTAGGCTTGTACAGTTGTCTCCTCCCTAGGCCCATAGAGACATTTCTCCTAGGCACATAGCAATGCCTACTGCCTAGGCTTGTACAGTTGTCTCCTCCCTAGGTCCATAGAGACATTTCTCCTAGGCACATAGAAATGCCTACTGCCTAGGCTTGTACAGTTGTCTCCTCCCTAGGCACATAGAGACATTCCCCCTAGGAATGCCTACTGCCTAGTATTGTACAGTTGTCTCCTCCCTAGGTCCATAGAGACATTTCTCCTAGGCACATAGAAATGCCTACTGCCTAGGCTTGTACAGTTGTCTCCTCCCTAGGCCCATAGAGACATTCCCCCTAGGCACATAGCAATGCCTACTGCCTAGGCTCGTACAGTTGTCTCCTCCCTAAGCCCATAGAGACACTCCCCCTAGGCACATAGAAATGCCTACTGCCTAGGCTCGTACAGTTGTCTCCTCCCTAGGCCCATAGTGATGTGCTTCCTAGGCAGATAGAAATGCTCTTTGCCTAGGCCTGTACAGTTGTCTCAACCCTAGGCCCGTAGAGACTTTCATCCTAGGCTCGTACAGTTGTCCCCTCCCTTGGCTCATGGAGACATTCTTTCTAGGCACATATAAATGCCCTCTGCCTAGGCCCGTATAGTTTTTCCCTCCCTAGGCCCATAGAGATGTTCTTCCTAGGCACTTAGAAATGCTCTCTGACTAGGTCTGTACAGTTGTCTCTTCCCTAGGCCAATAGTTTTCTCATTAGGTCCATAAAGTAATAGACAAGCCATTGCAGAGAAGACTCAGCTGGTTTGCTACACTGGAGGATATACTTGGTACTGGCTCCATCCCCCTCAAAGAGGAGCTCTGCTCGGTTTTTAAAAAAATTAAGTCAGCAGCTACAAATACTGTAGCTAATGACTTTTAATATACAGACACCAGCCCAGGGATCCAATTTTGTCTTCTCCTGGGCTGGTTCTTCGGGTCGCTGGTGCCACCATCTTGATTGCTTACCTACTGTGTGAGGTTAACAGCGTTGAATATTTTTAATGCTCCCGCAGCCTCCTGTGTCCTTTGACCTGTCCCAGGAGGTTGCAGTTGGGAGGAAGGGCCAAACTTCTGCTGCTCTTCTCGCTTAGGTGAGCAGAAGTGGGAGTGGGTTCCGGTCACATATGGGCACCCGCTCATAGGAGGGGGGAATACATGCAGAGGGGGGGGGGGGAGATCAAGGGAACTTCTCTTCTCCGGTGGTGGTCTGCTTTAAGGAACCTCAAATTTTTAAAATTGTAATGTATTTATATCGTATATAATGAACCCAAAGTGAGTTATGGGTTTTATTTTTATATTAAGTAACTAGAAATGTCATCTTTAGTTACTATATATGTGTATATCATGTGTATATCTAGTAGAGCTGCACGATTAATCGTAACAGAATCGAGATCGCGATTCACTCCCCCTGACGATCTTAACATGACACTTGCTCGATTCTTTACATAGCTATGAGGGAGCAGCTATCAAAAAAAAAAAAAAAAGAGCCTCCCGCAAAAGCCTATCAGCATTAGTCTCCCACTGAACTGTAAACACAAATGATTACATTGTATCTTTTCTTTCCCTCTGCCGGAGGAAGGAAGTTTAACCTCTTAAAGACTAAACCTTTTCCCTACACTTGTTGCTTGCAAGTTAAATCAGTTTATTTTTCCTAGAAAAGTAGTTAGAACCCCCCAAACATTTATATATTTTTTTTTTTAGCAGAGACCCTGCAGAATAAAATGGTGATTGTTGTAAAATTTTATGTCACACTGTATTTGCCCAGCAGTCTTTCAAACGCAATTAATACACTTTAATGAATAAAAAAAATAAAACAAAACCGTAAAGTTATCCCAATTTTTTTTAGAATGTAAAATATGTTACACAGAGAATCGTGATCTTTATTCCAAGCAAAAAAATCGTGATTCTCATTTTGGCCAGAATCGTGCAGCTCTAATATCTAGTGACTCGAGCTTTTTAAAACAAATTCTGTGGAGTGTTAGGTTGGCCATAAGTTCTATAATTAATTTCCTTTAGATTTTTACCTTCAATTTTGTAGTGCAAGGGCCTGCTTGATTGCATACAAATTAAGTGTTGAGGCTTGACCCTTATATGGTTTTGGTAAATCTTAAGGAAAATTGCATAATGTTTGGGCCAGCCTTACATTAAACGGCCTGAAATCTTTCTACGGTAAAGGTTATGCTCCACACATTGTCTCTTCTGTTTTAAATGACAGGTACACTTTAACCCAATTATGTGCTTAGCTATATGGGCATTTCCAAACCACGTGTGCCAGACCTCAAAGGACTCTTATGTATCGTCTGGTGTATGCTGTTTTTTTTTTTTTTCTTTGCTTCTGTATCGGAGTTGAATCATGTTAATGTACATTAATTCTAGTAAAGGCAGTTTTCTTAAAGCCTCCAATTTTAACTATTTAACAG
Source organism: Pelophylax lessonae (assembly GCF_965119305.1). Classification (NCBI taxonomy): domain Eukaryota; kingdom Metazoa; phylum Chordata; class Amphibia; order Anura; family Ranidae; genus Pelophylax; species Pelophylax lessonae. The sequence goes on along the minus strand of NC_138779.1, from coordinate 210,573,677 downwards.
AGTGACATTTTCTAGGCTTTAAGGCTTTTGTGTGTTCCATATCTATTGTGCTTTCCACCTCTGGACTGGCCTGAAGAGCAGTCAACTACGCAACCAGTTTTATCTACAGGGTCTTTTCGGATTGTAAAAAAAGAAATTGGTTGAACCCAACATAAAGGACTTTGGGGTTTTTTTTTTGTTTTTGTTTTTTTCATGAAAGTCTTTAAATTTCTTTTGTTTCCCACCAAAGTACAGAAAAAAAGCTATATGGTATTGAATTCTAGTGGAGAAAAAAAAAGACCTTTGGTTGTTTCCTCAACCCTCCTTTATTTTTTATTTTTTTCTTCTGAAATGTCTGTTATATGACGCAAGTCCCTACTGTTAAGTACAGAGCAGGTTTGTGCTGCACAAGAGATTAATAAATAAGGCTTCTTTGGACTTCTGCACTTTGCAACTAAACTTATTCTAGTGGTGTGTGTTCGAGTCTCTTGCAGTACTCTAATGCTGGACCTTTTCATTATACTACCTGGGGGTGTCTTTGCCATTTTGTCAATAAACGCAGAGCCGGAACGGTCGCTGGATGTTCGCAAACTTTTCGTTTTCCTGAACCCACAGACCCAAGATTACGAAATTTTGCTTTTTAAACGGTAAGAATATATCGCGGGGTGTGACATCAAAGTGACTTACCTGGCCAGTTGTTTTTGCTGATCTACATTTGAACGGCTTTTTGTGAAGTTCTCTCTCACACTTGTGATGTTCACTCTAACAAAACAAGGATTTGTCAAGAGAACTGTGTAAAAAAAAAAAAAAAAGGGACACCTTCATTGAAGCTTGTATATAATGTATGTTTAAAACATAAAATTTAAGGATGATAAAGTTATCTTTTCTATAGAACATGCTGCTCTAGAATTGTTCTTGTTGGGGTATAATTATCGTTTTAATGAAGTTAAGTTGACTGCAATTGATTTTTGTCTCTGAATGGACAACCATGTGCCCTAAAGACTCCATTCACACTTGTGCAACTTCAAAAATTGTGACATTTACATTGCGACTTTGACCAATGATAACATACATGGTGTGACACAATTCCTTTTCCTGCCGCAGTGATGGGTTGGGGTTAGGTTAGGGTTAAGGTTGATTTTGATCAGTTGATTTTTAAAATTGATTTTGTCTCTGAATGGACAACCATGTGCCCTAAAGACTCCATTCACACTTGTGCAACTTCAAAATTGTGAAATTTACAGTGCAACTTCGGCTTGGACCAATGATAACATACATGGTGTGACACAATTCCTTTTCCTGCCGCAGTGATGGTTGGGGTTAGGTTAGGGTGAAGGTTGAAGCTCATTTCTCTTGCAGAAGGGACACCAGGAACAGATGGATGGACAATTTGCTCGGGAGGGGCTTCTCTGCAGAAGGGATGGACTGGGACGGGTCAAAAACCAGGCTTTACAAAGTTGCACATATATCATGCAGGTACAACTTTCATGCAACTTGAGGGTTTACATTGAAGTCTATGACCCTCAGGTCACATGAAAGTCAGACCAAAGTAGTGCAGGAACTATGTCGCACAGATATGAACAGTACTCATTGGGAAACATGGGGTGCGACTTGTCATGGGATTTTGGGGTCCAAACTCACATGACAAGTCGCACAAGTGTGAATGGGGCCTAAAGCTATTTTTTTAGAACCCCTGCCATATTTTTTCTGCTGTGTAATAGGTCCGAGAGAACCAAATGAAAAATCTTTCACTTCTTACATCTCAGCTTGGGTGAATGCCCTTTCCTGAGGAGGGTTACATAATCTTTACATAATCTATGAAAATCCATGCCCAGCGCCCCTATTTTTGGAAGTTATTGTTGTCTTAACCCTCTTAGAAGATTCAGTCCTGGTGACAATAGGCGGGATGAATAGAGTGAGATTCAGTTCTGGTGACAATAGGCGGGATGAATAGAGTGAAAGTAAAGTTCTAAATTGGAAGTTGTCGCCATAACTAGAATTGAGAAATCTTTCAATGGGTGTCCTTGTTCTGGTGCCAACTATTAGGGAGGTTCTTCTCACTTCCTACTGTCTACAGAAGTAGTGAATCGAAATCTACCCAATGGAACCGAGATGGTAAAAAAAAAAAGAAAAATCCCCGCTAGATTTAGATCTCCAGTCTATCCAATACAAGTTCTCTCTTTAGTTGTGCTTTTTGCCTAACTCATCTGGTCTAAAACAACCCCCACCCTCCTCTGCCCAAATTATTGTAGGAATCTTTAGCGCCTCCTACCAAAGTCATTATCATGGCCACCCTGTGGAATAGATCCCCCACAGAAGACTAAGGAAGGAAAGATTTTGCTTGGGGGCTCTGAACATTACTACATCCCATGATCCACTGAATCCGGTATGGAGGGGAGGATGCTTTAAATGTGGTGAAGAGGAAATTACTTATCCTTGTCACCTTTTTAAATTATTTTTATTAGATTCATTTATGAAAATTTTTCACAATTCGCTATTTAAAATTGAATTCCAGGAATTCTGCTACTTTGTAAAAACTCCAGGCAATACCATAAGTCTAATGAGGTGCCTGCCACCTTGTAGACTTATCACTAGTAACATCTGACAGGTTTTTTGTGCTCTAGGACGATAACTTCTGGAGCTCTGATGCTGCTTATTGTGGTCTTAGTTCCTTCGAGAGCAGAGTCAGCAAAACTGCTATGCCTGCCTCTTCCGCCCTCCTTCTTCCCATTCACAGAAGCCTTTGTATTGTGAACTCACAAATTACAAAGGCTTCTGTCAATAGGCTGCAGAGAGGGGTGGGCATAGCTGCTCCTGTGTTCTTCTCTATGCGCAGCTAGAGTGTATCCTCCGAGTGCAATAAGCCTGTCACATATAAATAGTAGAGAAGATGCATGTCACCTTCAGGACTTCTCTTATATTTATATGTGACAGGCTTATTGCACTCGGAGGATACACTTTAGCTGTGCATAGAGAAGAACACAACTCGTAGTGTGCATGCACTGTTTGCGAAGTTGTTGAATTCCTGCAATTCAGTGTTAAGAACTTTTCACAGAAATGGCCTGAATCTTGGTTTAGGCTCCATTTACACTTATGTAGTTTGCTTTCGAGCATCTCTGCTATGCTTTTTGCTGCAATTTGCATCTTTATGCGTTTTTTTTTTTTTTGCAAATTTGTTGGGCAGATTAAAAAATGCAAATTGCAGTAAAAACACACTACATGCTTTTCTGCTGCTTCTCCTTTGAAGTTTATTGAAGCAAAAAAAAAAAAAAAAAAATCATTTTTGCATTTAAAAAAAAGTAACTGACAAAAATGCATTGACAAAAGTGCATTGATGTGAACGTGTTCCATAGAAACCCATGTTAAAAATGTCCTGCATTTTTGCAAAAAGCATGAAAAAAAAAAATGGATTTTTGTAAGAACTTACCGTAAAATCCTTTTCTCTTAAGCTCATTGACAGACGTAGTCTTCTTGATTCTCAAGAGCTGGGTTATGTTGTCTCCGCAGGAGTAGGACTAGGCAGAAAGACAAAACGTTCTGGCTCCACCTTAGGGGCAGTCCCTGAGGGTATATCCTCCCTCTCTCTGCTACAGGGAATCAGTTCTGTTTAAAGCAGTACAGAGAATTTAACCCAACCCAACTCAATGATAGAGGGGCGGGTACTACGTCTGTCAATGAGCTTAAGAGAAAAGGATTTTACGGTAAGTTCTTACAAAAATCCATTTTTCTCTATCGCTCATTGACAGACGTAGTCTTCTTGATTCTCAAGAGCTGGGACATCCAGAAGCAGTGCCACAAATGAGGGGTGGGATTGACAAAATCAAATCCAATCTAGAAGGCCCAACCGGTGCCAAACTAGAAGTTTTAAAGGCTCATTATAAACAAAGAATGAGACTAAAGAAAAATTTTCCAACGGAAAAAACCCTCGAGGTAGACCACTGGTCTCCTCAAATTGCGGCCTGCAAAACCTTGCGGCCAAACGAGGCATCAGACGATGCCATTACATCAACTTTATAATGTTTAGAAAAGGTATGCACCGACGACCAGGTAGCCGCCTTGCACACCTGGACCACTGACGCCTGATGGCGAAAGGCCCATGACGCACTAAGTGTCCGAGTGGAGTGCGCCTTAACAGGGAACGGGGGCTCCCGACCCTTAATAGAATAAGCCTGCACTACCGTCTGTCTGATCCATCTGGAAATGGTCGCGGCAGATGCAGGCAACCCCTTTTTGGGTCCATCTGGGATCACAAAAAGTGAATCCGTCTTGCGAAACGAGTCTGTCGTTTTCAAGTATACCCTGATTGCCCGGACCACATCCAAGGAGTGTAAAGCAAACTCCCGAGGATGACTGGGCTTAGGACACAGGGAAGGTAATACAATTTCTTCATTCAGATGAAATTCTGAAACCACTTTTGGTAGGAAGGATGGATTCGGACGAAGAACCACCTTATCTCTATGAACCACCAGATATGGTGAACGACAAGATAATGCGGCCAGTTCTGACACCCTGGGTGCAGAAGTAATAGCCACCAAGAAGGCCACCTTCTGGGACAACGTGGGTAGAGGAATCTCCCTAATATCTTCAAAGGGAGGTTTCTGAAGAACCGACAACACTAAATTAAGATCCCAGGGGGGTAACGGCGCGTGCACTGGCGGAGCCAGATGTCGCACCCCCTGGATGAAATTCCGCACCAAGGAATGAGTAGCCAAAGGCTTCTGAAAGAAGATGGCTAATGCTGAGACCTGACCCTTGATAGTACTCAAGGCCAGTTTCTGCTCAACCCCTTGTTGCAGAAAAGCCAATATTCGACTAATCGAATAAGACCGAGGACGGAACCCCAAAGGTTCACACCACTGATTCCCTGTAGCAGAGAGAGGGAGGATATACCCTCAGGGACTGCCCCTAAGGTGGAGCCAGAACGTTTTGTCTTTCTGCCTAGTCCTACTCCTGCGGAGACAACATAACCCAGCTCTTGAGAATCAAGAAGACTACGTCTGTCAATGAGCGATAGAGAAAACATATTGGTGTGAAAGGAGCCTGGTAACCTTTCATTCTGGTGTGTCTGAGGGTGCCAGCTGGAGGGACTGATTCTCTGTGCTTCCTTGACACAAAAAAAAAAGAAAACACTTGGCACACAATGCAGTATAGATTCAGGAGCATATCCTTAAAATTGCCTGGGCACTCACAAGGAGATCACCTTCTCCAATAAACCTCGCTTAGAGGTGGCTGCTGTTGTTTAGAGGTGGCTTTGTCTGGTTCCATTCCTGACAAAGATACACTAGATTGTCAAAAGTTTTGGGACACCTGCCTTTACACGCACATGAACTTTAATGGCATTCCAGTCAAGTCTGTAGGGTTCAATATTGAGTTGGCCCACCCTTTGCACCTATAACGGCTTCAACTCTTTTGGGAAGGCTGTCCACAAGGTTTAGGAGTGTGTCTATGGGAGTCTTTGTCCATTCTTCTAGTAGCCCATTTGTGAGGTCAGGCACTGATTTTGTAGAGAAGGCCTGGCTCTCCAAGTCTCTGCTCCAATTCATCCCAAAGGGGTTCTATCGGGTTGAGGTCAGGACTCTGTACAGGCCAGTAAAGTTCCTTTCCTCCCAAACTCACTCATCCATGTCTTTAGGGACTTTGTGCACTGGTCCATATCATTTGGTGCAGGGGGGGATTATGGTGTGGCATTGTTTTTCAGGGGTTGGGCCTGGCCCCTTAGTTCTAGTGCAAGGAACTCTTTAGGTGTCAGTATACCGAGACATATTTTGGACAATTTCATGCTCCCAACTTTGTGGGAACAGTTTGAGGATGGCCCCTGCCTGTTCAAACATGACTTCACACCAGTTCACAAAGCAAGGTCTTTAAAGACATGGATGAGCTAGTTTGGGGTGGAGGAACTTGACTGGCCTGCACAGAGTCCTGACCTCAACCCGATCGAACACCTTTGGGATGAATTAGAGCGGAGACTGCGAGCCAGGCTTTCTTGTCCAACATCAGAGCCTGACCTCACAAATGCACTTCTAGAAGAATGGTCAAACATTCCCATAGACACACTCCTAAACCTTGTGGACAGCCTTCCCAGAAGAGTTGAAGCTGTTATAGCTGCAAAGGGTGGGCCAACTCAATATTGAACCCTACGGACTAAGAATGGGATGCCATTAAAGTTCATGTGCGTGTAAAGGCAGGTGTCCCAATACTTTTGACAAAGTGTGTATAGCTCTCTGGTTCTCTGCAATGGGGTTAAAGTGTCATGATGTGGCACTTACCTTTATTCTACCCAACCACACATCAACTGGGGATTGTGGGTCCTGTATATTTTAATGTAGCTAGCCAGAATTATTAGTCCTGTAGATGTGCACTGGTAACTGGCTGGCTGCAATACCATTGGCAGGAAATTGAATTGTTGTTGTAGGACTTGAAGCTTGCAATTGCCTCAAATATAAAGCATAGATTAGTCTTTGGAATAAAACTTATCTTTGAGCACGTTTCAAAGCAGTTTTACGCTGTTTCACACACATGTTCTTCTGATCTGTCGCTTTATGCCCACATTGTAGATGTCTACCTTTTTTGTTAAAGTTTTTAAAAGCAAGCATACCATCAAGACGGGACGTTTTTTTGTTGCTGCCCATGCTGATAAAGTGTGTGCTGCTGAGGAGGTCAGAAGGAGCTGCTGGAGCACCATGAGATTGACACTCATGGAAGTGTCGGTTTCTGCATAGGCTTCTAAAATTATGTGGAATGTGAGTGGACTTCAGCAGCAGTAAAGGTATGTCCTGGCTAATTTTACAGGTATGCCAGGTTGTAGACCAGGGCAATAAAGGTATTTGATTCATTGGGGTAGATCTAGGAAAACTGGAGAGTGCAAAATCTGGTGAAGCGGTGCTGCATGACAGCAACTTTGTTTTTTAAAAAGTGCCAGAATTGTAAAAAAAAAAAAAAAAATTTTATATATGTAGATACCCCAGGGTGCTCCTATCATTTTATATATATATATATATATATATATATATATATATATATATATATATATATATATATATATATATATATATATATATAATATATTGAAACAAAGGAACATGCTGGTGTTGAAGGGGGTGCACAAGCTGCAATAAATCTGCAGAATGGAGGTAAAGGGATTATTTAGCTGTGCAGGATAAGGTAGGTGATATGGTTTTTATACAGGTCACATTGAGATTGCATATGTAGGAGAGGAGGGGACATTAAAGGCTTAAACAAAAAAAAAAGTCAGTGTAACTGAAACAATGAATACAGTTGATCCATCCATTCATTCTTTCCCCATTTACAGCCACTGGATTTTCTCATTCCCCTTTGAGGAGGAATAAACTGTACCATGTGAACACTGTGATGAATAATCACAGTGATCACATGGTACCCAGCCCTAAGGATCTGCTGCTGATGCCTATTTCTTTCATTCATTGACAGACACAGCTCCTGATTCTTCTTGACCATTGGGTTATACTTGCCACTGTACCCCCCCTCCACAGGAGTAGGACACTAGGCAGGAAAAAGCTTGACTACCCCTATGGGCAGTCCCAGGGGGTATACACCCACTCTCAGCTATAGGCACCCTGCCTAGTCAGGAGTAAAGACCTAGTTCCTTGCTGGGTTTTGTGGTCCTGGCGATATTTTTTTTTTTTGATGGAATTTTTTCCTATCTTTGCTATTTTGTTCTTGTTAGAATCTACATTCATTTGCCAGACTGGGCGACAGACTGGATAATCTAGATCCAGAGGGTCCCCCAGTCTGGCCAGAGAGCGCACGCAGGCCTCAGCTCTGTGCTAGCTCGGCCGCGACATAGCCCCACCAGACAGTGCGGCTAGCCTGCGAGTTAAACATCTCGCGAGGGCGCATACAACCTAGCCGTGGCCTGAGTCGCAGCTTCCCCTGGCCGACAGCCACCCACGTTCCAATTGAGCAGTGGTCTGTCCGGAGCAGTGCCCCCTCTGTTCCTGGAATGGTAAGTAGCTGCCCCTTTTAACTCCTGGAGGGTTTTGGGGTGGATGTGAGCCCCTTCGTGGGACCCCTGGGTTCCCCTCCTTTCCCCCCAGCCCCTCTAAACTTGTGGTGGTCACTGCGGGTCTTTCGCCCCCCCCCCCCCCCCCCGCGGTGAGCTTATGAGCTGGCTTTTGCCACATGCTCTAATGGGAGGCTTGGTGGAGTTGCTGCTGACTAGGTTTTTCCTGATGTGCAACAGGGGATTAAGCAGGGTTCCCTGCCACCCTGGGGGTAGGTGACTAGGGCATGGATGTCCTCTGGGCAGCTGTTGGGCTGGGGGAGCGGATGGTTTAGTATCCACGGGTCCGCACCTCACGTGACTGGATCCGGCCATAAATTTAGGCCGCGGCTTTGCGGCCTACTGGTCGGAAACTATATGGGGCGGCCCCTGTGAGGGTGGCTGAAGCCACTGCCTCCCGTTTGAGCATCTGCCCGCCCTTCCGCTGCCCCTGGATTGTTGGCTTCGCTGGAGCTCGCATCTAGGTGGCTGGGCGCCCACAAATATTTAGGCTGTGGCTTGCGGTCTACTAGGTTGCCTCCGTTGGTGTGGCGGCCCCAGTGAGTTTGGCTGAAGCCCCCCACTCTTCCTTTGGCCGGACTGGGATACATGCACTTGCAGCTTGGCCTCCACGAAAATGTAGGCCGTGGGCTGCTAGGCCATGCGGTCAGCTTGGCGTGTCCCTTGGAAGGGGTGGCACTGTGAGGAGTGGTTCATTTTTTGATGACAGCCTTGACGCCATTGTGTGGGGCATCTGCCCCTTTTTAGCGCTGCTGGGCAATCGGTACCCTGCATGCGCGTCATAGCAGGCGGCTTATGCTGGCCTCTATGAAGGGACTCAGAGGGCGACCTCGTCCCCTTTTTGCGGGGTTCCAGTAGGTGGTCCATTGATGGGCCCTCGGTCGGCATCCCCTTTGTGGGATCGCAGTCAGCGGCCCTCCCCTGATTGTTACATCAGATCCTGAAATTGTTTCGGCCACCGCGGACTTGAGTCACCCTGCTGGGTCTGTGTCCATGCACCCTGAGTGCTCAGATAGCGAGGATTGTTCCTCTGCTCCTCTAGCCGCGCATGAAAAGGCGCTGGTAGATGCACTGTTTGTGTCGCTGCGTGAAATTGTAAAAGTGGAGGTTGCGGCTGATGCTGCGTCAGAGGCACCGGTCCCTTTTTCGGCACCCACAGGCCCTCCAAAGCTGCAAGGGTGTTCCCCTTTCCGCTTGCTTTGACAACATTGTCTCAAAACAGTGGGGTTGTCCAAAACGCAGTGGTTCCGAAGTGTTTTTGCTTTGCAGTATCCTTATGAGGATGAACTGCTTAAAAGGTGGATGGTCCCACCTGTAGAGGACTCAATGGTTTCCAGGTTGAATAAAGCTACCTTTGTTCTGGTTGAGGAGTCCCCGGCCTTTACAGATCCAGCTGATAGGAGACTCTGGCCTGCCAGGTGTTTACTGTGGCTGGTTCTGCACTTAGGCCAGTATTTACTATTGTCCTGGTGTCGCAAACTCTGAGTGGGCTAAACTTTTATGCCTGGACCTGGAGGGGAAACATCTTCCCCCTGTCTTGTGGAACTGGCGTATCAGTTGACCCAGGGGTACAGTTTATCTGTGGGGTTTCTTTGGATGCTGCTCTTTTGATTTCTAGGCTGTCTGTATCCGCAGTGGCCCTTCGGCGTATTGTATCTGGCTGTAATGCAGGTCTTCGGACCAGACTTCTAAGAAGGCCTTATCTGATCTTTCCCTTGTAGGGAAATGCCTGTTTGGAGCTTCCTTGGCTGACCTCGTTAAGGGTCTCACAGGGGGGAAGAGTACCCTTCTTCTGCCGGCCACCAAGGGCAAGGAGCCCTGTCATTCTCCACTGCTCATGAGGTTTTTTTTTTCGTGCCTTAGGGTCTCAAGACAAGGGATCAAAAGTCAGGGCCTCCACTGGAGGTTCCAAGAGGATCTGGTCTGGCAAGCCACGAGCGGGCTCTTCCACACCTGCGGACAAGACTGCCTCTGTATTAAGGGGCGCCCTCACCCGTATCTGGGGTGGGGGGGGACACATCTTCGCTGGTTTTCGGATCCATGGACCCCTGGTACAGGACGAGTGGGTCCAGGAAGTTATTTGGCCAGGCTACAAGATCGAGTTTGGTCTTATCCTCCGAAAAGGTTCTTCCAACTTGCACTTGTCCCCAGATCGCTTACAGGGTCTCTTTGGGGCAGTGCAAGACTTGTTACTTTAAGAGGTGATTGATTCGGTCCCGACTTCTGAAAAATTTTCAGGACTTTTTACTCAAACCTCTTTGCGGTTCTCAGGAAGGAAGGCAAGATCCGTCCAATTCTGGACCTCATGCCGCTAAACTGCTATGTGCAGGTACAGAAATTCCACATGAAGTACATTCGCACTGTAGTGGCGTCCCTACTTCAGGGGGTTTTCTTCTTGCTTATAACGATATCAAGGATGCCTACCCGCACATTCTAATATGTGCCAGTCACCAGCGCTTCCTTGGTTTTGCCGTGGGCGAGGAGCAGTATCAGTTTGTGGCGTTGACTTTTGGTCTCACCTCCGCTCCTCCTGGCTTCACAAAAGTGTTGGCCCCAGTGCTGGCATTGTTTGAGTCAGTGGGGGATTGCTGCACTGGGGTACCTGGGCGATCTTTTGCGAGCAGTCTCCGACTGCTCTGATGGACATCTGGAGATTACTTTGCGATCTCTGAGGGAGTTCAGTTGGATTCTGAACCTTCAGAAGTCTGCTTTTGGTTCTGTCCTAAAAAATTGGATTATCTGGCTGCCGATTCGTTTCAGTCCTCTTGAATTCCTGCCACGACTCCTGTGCAGGATCGAGGCAGAAAGGATTCCAGACTGGCCTCCCCGGTCTTAGTACGCTAATCTGGTACGGCTGGTCGCTGATGCTCCTTGGGGGACTTCCACTCAGGGGGAATCTGCTGTCACAAGGACCAATCTTCCATCCTGCTTTACAGTCGCTGGCTTTGACGGCTTGTCTGTTGAATGCCAGGTGCTGAAGGATTAGAGGTTTATCTGAGTCAGTGATTCCTACACTGTTGAAAGCTAGGAAATCTATTTCTAGGAAAATCTACTGTTGTATGTGGAAGACCTACATTGCGTGGCGTGAGTCTCTTGGGGTTCAGCCTCGCTCCTTCTCGGTGGATCGAATCTTAACTTTCCTTTACCGGGAGGGTTAAACAGTAATTGGCCTTGAGTACCGTCAAGGGCCAGGTATCGGCTTTGGCTGTTTTTTTTTTTTTTTTCTCCAACGCCCTTGAGCCACACACTCCCTGGTGTGCAGCTTTCTTCAGGGTGTCTGACCTTTGGTTCCTTCAGTGTGGGCTCCGTTGCTGCCCTGGGGTCCTAATTTGGTGCTTTCAGCTCTACAGAAGCCTCCCTCTGAAAATATTCAGGAGCTTTTTCTGCTTTCGCTGTCCCAGAAGGTGGCTTTTTTTGGTAGTTTTCACCTCTGCGCGTAGGGTGTTGGAGCTGGCAGCGTTATCCAGTCGTTCACATTATGGTGATTCGCAAGGATAAGGTGGTGCTTTGCCCCTGTCTGTCATTCTCTCCTAAGGTGGTCTCTGACTTTCATTTGAATGAAGACATTGTGTTGCCTTCCCTGTGTCCCAGGCCTAAACATCCGAAGGAAATTGCCTTGCATGCCTTGGATGTGGTCTGGGCAAATTAGGGTGTACCTGGCAGCTACTGAGTCTTTTAGGTAGTCAGACTCTCTATTGTGCTCACAAAGTGTTGTCCGCTTCCTCTGCGACCATTTCCAGATGGATCAGACAGATGGTGGTTCAGGCCTATTCCACCTAGAGTCATGTTCCTCCTTTCCCTGTCAAGGCGCACTGTATTAGTGTATGTAGTGCCTCCTGGGCTTTGTCATCATGTGTCACTGACGCAGAATTGCAAGGCGGCCACCTGGTAGTCGGTGCACACTATTACAAATTTTTTTTCTATAAAGTGAATGTGTTGGCATGTGCGGATGCTTTCGGCCGCAAGGTTTTGCAGGCTGCTGTTTAGAGGAGCTGGTCCTCTTTAAGGAGGGAATTGTTTTTCAGGTGAGCTTTGGTTAGCCTGAGAAATTTTTTTTCTGATGTTTTTCCCACCCCTCATGTTTAACACTTCTTTGGGACGTCTCAATAGTTGGGAAGAATCGGGAGCTGTGCCCGTCAAACGAATAAGAAAATTGGATTTTTTTACTTACTGTAAAATCCATTTCTCTGATGTTCCTTGACTGACACCGCACCCACCCCTCTGTGGAGTTGGCTTTCTTCTGACATTGCTTGTAACAAAACGGAGTGCCTTTAGCTGAGAGGGGGTGTATACCCTCTGGGACTGCTCATATGCGTAGTCAAGCTTTTACCTGCCTAGTGTCCTACTCCTGTAGGGGTTAGTATAACCAGGCGCTGTGTCAGTCACTGAACACTAGAGAAATGGATTTTACAGTAAGTCAAAAAATCCCATTTTATTGGCACTGGATAAATATAGGGCAATCTGATCTACAGTTTTAGGATGTACCATGGGAGAAAAGATGTTAAAAACAGCCCTCTTCTTGATAGTTGAATTTACATTTTCTGCATGTGCAATTCATCTTCAAAGATCACAACATAGATTTTCAGTCACTGTCTAGCAATTTACCAGACCTTGATGTGTTTTTCTTTTATATTAGAAGGCAGGCAGGCTCTCTTAGAAAATAAGGTGAGGAGCTGTGGTTTCAGTGTCCTAATTTCTCCACAATGCCCACAGCTACAGAGGTAAGTGAAAACTTGAAAGTGCTTTAATGGTTTTGTTTTGGTTTTGTGAATTTTACATTATGCAGATGCCTTCTTATGGGTCCTCTGCATTCAAGGAGAAAAATACAGTACACATGTGGAGCAGGTGTTACACACACACACACACACACACACACACACACTTCTAAAATGAGAATATCAAAAATGTAATTTATTTCAGTAATTAAATTCAAAAAGTGAAACATTTTATATAGATGTGTTACACAGAGTAATGCATTTCAAAATGCATTCCTCTGTGTAAGTTTGATTATGGCTTACAGTTAGTGACACCCCAAGTTCAGTATTTCAAAAAAATTGAATTACAGAAGACCAATAAAAAAAAGGATTAATACAGAAATGTTGGCTTATTGAAAAAGTATATCCATGTACAGTATAGTATGCACTCAATACGTGGTCGGGGCTCCTTTTGGATTAATTAATGCATCAATGTGGCTTGGCATGGAGGCGATCAGTCTGTGGCACTGCTGAGGTATTATGGAAGCCCAGGTTGCTTTGATAGCACCCTTCAGCTCCTCTGCATTGTTGGGTGTGGTGTGTCCTATCTTCCTCTTCACAATACCCCACAGATTCTCCATGGAGTTTAGGTCAGGCGAGTTTGCTGGCCAATCAAGTACAGTGATACCATGATCATTAAACTAGGTATTGGTAGTTTTGGCAGTGTGAGGAGGGGCTGAGCCCTGCTGAAAAATGAAATCAGCATCTCCATAAAGCTGGTCACCAAAGGCAAGCATGAAGTGCTCTAGAATTTTCTGGTAGAGGGCTGTGCTGACTTTGCTGGGGTTTGTCCACTGTGTTTCATCAAGTCCAGATGACATGGCTCCCCAAATCATCACTGACTCGAAACCTCACACTAGATCTCATGCAACTTTGATTCTGCACCTCTCCACTCTTCCCCCAGACTGTGGGAGCTTAATTTCCAAATGAAATGCAAAATTTGCTTGTCAGTGATGATTCAGAGAGACATGTCATCTGCTTGTGTTGGTCCAATGTGTTTTATAAATTCTAAAGTCAGCACAGCTCTCTACCAGGAAATTCCAGAGCATTTCATGCTGCCCTCTGCTGACCAGCTTTTTGGAGATGCTAATTTCATTTTCCAGCAGGTCCTGGCACCTGCCCACACTGCAAAAAGTACTAATACCTGGTTTAATGATCATGGCATCACTGTGCTTGATTGGCCAGCAAACTCGCCTGAACTAAACCCCATAGAGAATCTGTGGGGTATTGTCAGGCGCAAGATGTGACACCAGACCCAACAAGGCAGCTGAGCTGAAGGCTGCTAGCAAAGAAAGAAACCTGGGCTTCCATAACACCTCAGCAGTGCCACAGGCTGATCACCTCTATGCCCTGCCGCATTGATGCAGTAATTCAGGCAAAAAGAGCCCCGATCAAGTATCGAGCGCATACTCTACTGTAGATAGACATACTTTTCAGTAAGCCAACTTTTCTGTATTAACCCTTTTTTTTATTGGTTTTATGTAAGAGTCAAATTTTTTGAGATACTGCATTTTGGGTTGTTACTAGCTGTAAGTCATATTCATTAAAAGAAAAATGCTTGAAATAAATATATCACTCTGTGTAATACATCTATATAAAATAATTAGATTTTTGTCTTATCGTAAAATCTCTTTCTCTGATGTTTGATGGACACAGCACCAGAATCATTGTTACCATTGGGGTTATGCTGCCCCCTACAGGAGTAGGACACTAGGCAGAAAAATAAATTTTACCACGACTATGGGGCAGGCCCAGGGAGTATACTCCCACTTCCTCCTATAGGCACTCAGTTTTCTTGCAAGCAGTGTCAGAAGAAATATAACCCAACTAGCTAGAGGGGAGGTGGCCGTCTCTGTCAATGTACAGCAGAGAAAAGGATTTTATGGTAAGATAAAATTCCAATTTTCTCTTTCGTTCATTGATGGACACAACTCTGGAATCTTCTTGACCATTGGGATGTCTTAAAGCAGTGTCAAACATGAGCGGTGGGGAAAAAAAATACAGCAGAAGAAAATTCCAAAAAAAGGCTAAACCTAGCTCGACCAAGAACAACTGGAGCTTACCTGCAAAAAAAAAAAAAACCCTCAAGGAGGACTAGTCCTCTCAAAACAGCAGCCTGCAAAACCTTGCGGCCAAAGGCAGTGTCTGCAGATGTTAACACATCCACTTTGTTAAATTTTGTGAAAGTGTGCACAGAGAACCAGGTGGCTGCCTTGCAAACCTGCACCATGGATGCCTGATGACCGTCTGATGATTTCTCTGTTAAGGTGTAGAATGCACCTTAACAGAGAAAGGAGGATCCTGATCCCTAAATTAGGCCTGTACCACTGTCTGCCTGATCCATCTGGAAATGGTCGCAGCACATGCAGCCAGCCCTTTACGAGGTTCATCCATAAGAACAAAGAGTGAGTATGCTTTTCTAAATGATTCTGTCACCATCAGATCCACCCTGATTTATGCTTAGGACACAAGGAAGGTAACACAATATCTTCATTTAGATGGAAACCACAGATGACCTTAGGTAGGAACGACTGATGGGACAAAGCACTACTTTCGCTGTGGATCACCATATAAGGTAAACGATAACACAACCAACTCTGATACCCTGTGTGGAAAAGTAATAGCCCCCAAGAAAACTACCTTCTGTGTCAAAGTGAGCACAGGACTCTCACAAATATTTTCAAAATGCGGTTTCTGAAGAACCGTCAGCACCAAATTGAGGGCCCACGGAGGCAACTGAGACCTCACCGGGGGAGCTGGACCCCCTGAATAAAAGTATAAATCCAGGAGTGCGTAGCTGATGGGCATTAAAAGAAAATTTCCAAGGATGAAACTGGGTCCTTGATCGTTCCCGAGGCCAAGCAGTGCAGGGCGCCCCTTCAGGCAGAAGAGGGCTTGTCTGCGGGTCTGAAGAGACCCGCTTTCAGCTTACCAGACCGGGCCTCTTTGAACCTCTGGAGGAGGTTCGAATGGATTTCGATCCCTTGTCCTGAGGAACGAAAGGACCGCCTGTGAGCAGAGAGGAAAGGCCCACATTTGTGACAAGCCTCCTTGCTCTTGGTAGCTTGTGGGAGAAGAGTACTCTCTCCCCCCCCCCGTAAGACCCTTAATGATCTCATCCATGAAAGCTCCCGACGATCTCCTACAAAGAGAAGATCAGACGGGACCTTCTTTGACGCGTGGTCTGCAGACCAACGTTTGAGCCAAATCATGCGCATCAGGGTCAATGCTGTTAGATACCCTGCAGACTAAAGAGCTGCATCCAGAGAAGCATCACAGATGAACTGCAACCCCTGAACCAACTGGTCCGCCAGCCCCGTGAGGTTAGGGGGAAATCTGTTCCTCAAAATCCTGGCACAAAAGCTTTGCCCATTTAGTTAAGGACTGGGAGACCAAAGTTATGGTATACACTGGTCTAAGGATGGAACCAGCCATGGTAAAAAAAAAAAGATGTTGGACCAGAGATTCAGCTCTCTTGTGAAAAGGGTCTTTAAAAGGAGAGTCCTCCACCGCGAGAAGGGTCACTTTATTGAGTCTGGAAACCTGAGAGTCCACCACAGGTGAGAGACTGTAAGCTTTTTTAACAGGGACTCTTCAAAAAGGATACCTTCTAGCGAGAAACGCTTTGGTACCTTTACAGTGCCTTAAGGTGAAACACTGACTCGTGACAATTTTATCAAAATAGGCTGGAAAGGGAAAAAACCTTTGTCGTCTTAGAGGATTTGCAGGTACCGAAATGTACCGCTTCTTCTGACGCAGCAGCTGTGTCCTCCAGTTTTAGTTTCCTGCACTGCTACAATCAGTGCATCCAATAGCGCCTTTTCATGCACGGCTGTAGTGGAGGAGGAATTATCCTCCCTATCAGAGCACTCAGGGTGCGTGGACACAGGCCGAGTAGGGAGACTCGCATCTGTGGTGGCCAACTCAACCTCAGAATCTGAGGAAAAAGAGGATGAAGGCAGGGGGGCGCTTTTTGCCTGTCCTGTTTTGCAAGACTATAGCTACCTTGGCCACTAGTGCCTCCAGGACCGCTGACAAAGTGGACTGGGCTCCTGGAGGGCCCTGCACCCTCAGAGAGACGGGTGCGGAAACATGCTCCAGGGATTCCATGGTGAACCCAGGGACTACTTCGCAAAATAGGAAAAAACCCCGCTAAAAAAACCCCAGCACCACAAGTCCCTGCACACCAAGTTGCTGCTATAGAAGAAAAGAGGGACAGCCGTTAAACATATAGGGGACTCACCACCACCAACTCAGGTACAGAGCAGAGCGCTCTGGGTGTACTCTGTGCGGTGATCAGAGAGAGAGAGGAAGTGCAGGAGGTGACACTAGAGGTTCACTGCCGAATCACCGCTCTGTAGGCATCAAAAACATGGCCGTTGCTTTATTGAATGGGAAACTACAAGAAAATGGCCCCTGGACTACACAAACATAGCTGCCGATAAAGCAGCCATCCACAACAAAATGGCAGCTCTTGAGAACCCCAGAAATAAATGGGCAGAAAGGGGGGCCCTGGCAGACCCCCCCCCCCCCATTACCCGCTCAAAAACTCCAAAACAGCTAATCCTGAATGGTCCCCCCCCCCAGGGTAGGTAGGTGTGGGCAAATGGGAGGTGGTCCCTCCGATAAATGAGGGGGAGACGCTGTGCGGGAAGGGTGGGAATTTGGGGGTCTGACTAATCCAGGGAGGAGCCCACGTCCACCCCAACAGGCCACCAGTGAAAGGGAGGACACTATTTACTGCACCATGGAAACCAAGTGGGCACCACTGCAAGCAGACCACCGCACCATCTTGGAATGGGGGTGCTGCAGGCCAGAGGTACGCTGTGACCCAGGCCTTGACCAAGTATGAGCATTCTCGTGAGACATTTAACTCGCCGGCCAGCCCCCGTCCAGTGGGGCTACGTCGTGGCCAACTTAGCGCTCGCTGAGATCGGGTCGTGCTCGCTGGCTGGACTGGGGAGACCATAAAGATCTAGGACATCCAGTGCAGCAGTTGATTGTAGTTCTCACAGAAAATAAGAGGAAAAAAAATGCTGGGACCAGAGATCCCAGCAAGCAACTAGGTCCTTACTCCTGACTAGGCAGAAAAAAAAACTGAGTGCCTACAGCTAGAAGTGGGAGTATGGCACCTGGGACTGCCCCATAGGCGTGGTAATGTTTTATTCCTGCCTAGTGTCCTACTGCTGTAGGGGGGCAGCATAACCCAATGGTCAAGAAGATGCTGGAGCTGTGTCCGCCGATGAACGAAAGAGAAATAGGAGTTTCACTTTTTGAATAGAATTCCTGAAATAAATTAACTTTTTGTTGATATTCTAATTTTAGGAAATGCACCTGTATATACTTGTGTGTCTGCTCTCTCTATTACCATTTCCCTCTCCTGCTTTCTGTTTATGCTGTCTCCTTTATTGTCCTGCTCTGCAAGCTCTTCCTCAATGGATACCGACATCTCCTGAAAACAGACAACACTGATCCAATGCTTTAAGTGTATCTAGACCTAGAAACAAAAATGAAAATAATGCAGCCAGTATTCTGCAATATATTAATCTTTCAGGCCTTTTCCATTTAGGTGATCCTGCCAACAACACCACTTGCTGTCCCTAGGGTGCTACTAGGTACTGTACTATCTCTTTGGTAAAGCAACATTGTCAGCCTGGGGCAGAGCTAGCAAACACCTCCCCCACAATAACATGGTGGAAGGAGATGTTCTGTAGTCCATAAAGGTGAAGGCTTTCATGGCTGGTGACACTTTTCAGCATTTCAGTGCAGCACAGGATACTTCGCAAGCAGGATCAACAGGGATTTTTCTGTACTTGTGGCATGTGTAGAGAAAAGACATGGGGACCATGCACTACGTTTTTACAAAAAATAAAGTATTCAGATCAGGTGCTGTGGCTTACATAGCCTGCCTAGCAGAGATCAATTCCACTTCTTCCCATTTATAATTTTTAACCCTTTTTGGAAGTTTTTTTCGTCCCGATTTGTTAAACATAGAAAAAAGGGGTGGGGTACTAGAAGTAGCAATATCAGACACAAATCCAGACCTCAACCTGCTCAGTTCAATATAGAATGCATTTGTTCAGCTGGAAATTTCTCTTGTTAATTCTGCCCTCTTGTGGTCACAATTAGCACTGCACCAAATTCAATTTTACCAGGTTAAGATACTTTTTTTTTTTGTAATAAAAATACTTTAACCACTTAAGCCCTGGAGGATTTGGCTGCTAAACGACCAGGGGGTATTTTGCGATTCGGCACTGCGTGACTTTAACGGACAATTGTGCGGTTGTGCGACGCTGTACCTAAACGAATTTGATGTCCTTTTTTTTCCCACAAACAGAGCTTTCTTTTGGTGGTATTTGATCACCTGTGCGCTTTTTACTTTTTGCGCTATAAACAAAAAAAGAGTGTAAATTTTGCAAAAATAACTATTTTTCACATTTTTTTTTTTTTTATATGAAATTCCCCCCAAAAAATATGTAAAAATCAAAATTTTTTAACATTTTCAGCCAATTTGTTTTATGCTACCTATGTTTGGTAAAAAAAATCGCAAAAAGCGTATTTTTATTGGTTTGCGCAAAAGTTATCGCGTTTACTAACAAAGGGAAAGATTTTTGTCATTTTTGTTGTTTTTTTTAACGCGTAATGGCGGCGATCTGCGATTTTTTTTTTTGCGGTACTGCGACATTGCGGTGGACAGATCGGACCCTTGACTGACATTTTTGACACTTTTGGGGGTACCAGTGACATTACTGCAGTAATCAGTGCTATACATATGCACTGTTACTGTAAAAATACACTGGTAGTGAAGGGGTTAACTTTATTTGAGAGGGAGGGGCTGTGTGTGTCCCTAGGGGCGTGATTCTTACTGTGATTGGCTGTGGCTTGAGGTGTAAGGACACTGATCAAACGGTTCTACATAGTAGAACCGTTTGATCAGTGTTTTTACACCGAGGAGAATGACAGGTGACTTGTTTACCCGAGCCGCCTGACTTTCTCCCTCTCCCCCGACGATCACCGAGTGACCGGCGGACATCGGGTCCGCCGGTCACATGCGCGCGGGGGGGGGGGGGGGTCCGTGACCGCGCGGGAGCGCGCTCGCTCCCCAGACCCTCCCAGGCTAGTGACGTTAATTACTTTCCGCCTGCCGAATCGCGGTAACATCGCGCAAAAAAAAATCGCGGGACGCATTACGCCCAAATAGTACAAGAGCTTCTTTGGAGCGTATTGCGTCCCGCGATTTTTATTGCGCGATGTTACTGCGATTCGGCAGGCGGAAATCGCCGCAACAACGCTCAGCGTTTGGGGGGCTATTGCAAATCAACGGGCAACGCACAGGCGTCCCGCGATTTGCAATAATCTCCTGATCGCGGGCGGAACCGCTGACATGTGAACGGAGCCTTATAGCTATGTTGTAGCGATGGTATAAAACTGAAAAGGACTAGCTGAGACACACACCTCCATCCCCTTGGGGGATACAGTATAAAAGACAGATTGGGACTTTATATGAGGCATTGGCCTGTAAAGCACTGCGCTTCCATCCCTGTTAGTCCCATTTCTTCTAGAAATCCTGGTCCTTCTTTACACTGAAGATACTTCTTATTGACATTGGCTGTGTGTTTGGGGTTTTCCTGCTGCAGAATATATTTGGGGACAATCACATGCCTCCTTTGATAGTATGGCATGACAGGTAAGCATTTGCGTGTATTTCTCAGCATCGAAGACAGCAAATCTCCAACTTTTTCTTTTTTTTTAGAAATGCAGCCCCAAACTTGCAAGAACCATGCTTACCTGTTACCTGCAGACATTCATTGTATCGCTCTCCAGCCCTTCCTCCAACAAACTGCTCCTGCTACAGCCAAATATTTCACATTCTGACATATCAGTCTAGAACAGCCTTTCTCAACGTGGAGGAACCTTTGAAATAATTTTCAGGTCTCAGGGAACCCCTGTTAAAAATTACTATATTTACAACTCATGATACCTTAGGGCAGTGATGGGGAACCTTGGCACCCCAGATGTTTTGGAACTGCATTTTCCATGATGCTCATGCACTCTACAGTGTAGTTGAACATCATGGGAATTGCAGTTCAAAAACATCTGGGGTGCCAAGGTTCTCCATCACTGCCTTAGCGTGATGGTCAGTGGGACTAATGCTCCCTACACTTGTGGATATTGGGAAGAATTACCTTCTTCCAGATAGCTAAAAAGAGCAATGGTGTCAGTGGGAACTTATTTGAGAAGCAGAAATTGCTCAAGGAACCCCTAGCAACCTCTTCCACAGAACCACTGGTGTAGAGTGCTTGCTGTGATTTTTCTGCACCCCAGATCCTTTTTGTTTATAGCTGAGCCGCTTAGGAGAGGTTTGGATTTTTGGCTGCAATTCTTTCATGAAAATCACTTCTGGCCAGACTTCTACAAACAGTAGATGGGTGTATCTGAGGGTCGCACTGGCTTCTGCCAGTTCTCTGCTGATGGCACCACTGTACATCTTCCAACGTCAAAAAGATGTAAGCATGATGCTTTTCAAATGCTGCATTAAGTTTCCTTGGCCGTCCACTGTGTCTACAGTCCTCTACGTTGCACATTACTTTGGTTTTTTTTTTTTTTTTCTTCAAAGGGATTAAACAGCACATCTTGAAAACACCAGTGTTCTTTGAAATCTTTGGCTGGGAGAGACCTTGCTGATGCAGTATAACTACCTGGTGTCTTGTTGCTGTGCACGGTCTTTCCATGATATAACCTGTAAAAAGAAATGGTCTTCTACAACTTCCCCTTTGTAGCAGAGTTTGGCTGTTCCTCACTCAGTTTTAGGCCACGTACACAGCTGTTTCAATTAATGACTGTTTCAACCTTCATATGAAATTGATAATTAGAACCTGCTTGGTATCATTGATTAATTGTACACCTGACTCTAATCCTACGAAATCCCTGACTTTGTGCAAGTGTAAGAACTGACCTAAGTCCATTGTGCAGGACCCTTGTCAACATCATTTGCAGGGCTCCACTAATCAAGCACTTACAAATGCACCTCGGGCACCAACTGGTCCTTGACAGTCTCCTTGCATTGATGTCAAGGCTGCAGACTCCACTTTTGGATTCTGAGAGGATCCTGGCATTGTACAGCCAATAAAATGTGCTCACATCACAAAGGGGATCGCTATGAAAAAGCTGCCATCTATTAATTAAAAAGGCAAAATAATTCTTGCCAGCTATAGGAGCTGGGAATCTGTTTACAGGTTGGCGTTGCCACCACTGCAATGGTTATGCCGCAGCAGCAAAAGTATTAACCACTTCAGCCCCAAGAGGTTTTACCCCCTTAATGATCGGCACTGTGTTACTTTAACGGACAATTGTACGGCCATGCAACGCTGTACCCAAATACAATTGATGCCATTTTTTTCCCCACAAATACTTTCTTTTGGTGGCATTTGGTCACCTCTGCGGTTTTTAGATTTTGCGCTATAAACAAAACAGCGACAATTGTGAAAAAATATTTTTTTTTTACTTTCTGCTATAAAATATTCCCAATCATTTTTTTTTTATCAGCCTAGGCCAATTTGTATTCTGCTACATATTTTTGGCAAAAAAAAATCCCAAAAAGTATACATTGGTTTGCTCAAAAGTTATAGTGTCTACAAACTATGGGATAGATTTTTGGACTTTTTTTGTTGTTTTATTAGTAATGGTGGCAATCAGCAATTGTTAGCGGGACTGACATTGCGGCGGACAAATCTGACACTGACACTTTTTGGGGACCAGTGACACCAATAGTGATCAGTGCTAAATAATATGCACGGTTACTGTATAAATGACACTGGCAGGGAAAGGGTTATACTGGGGGTGATCAAGGGGTTAAGTGTGAGCCTAAATTGTGCTAACTGTGGGGGGGAGCGCTCTGGGACAGGCACACAGAACAGTGTTTCAGCTTCGCTGAGATACACAAGCTCATTGTGCCTGACTGACAGGAGAGCCGCCTTCTTTGTGTACATAGGCAGACGGCTCTCCTGTCAGTTTCTCTGAGGATTGCAGGAGGCCAGCGGCGATTGTGCCCGCTCCTCCCACAGTCTGGCTCCCGCTGTGTCTAATCACTCCAGCGGTGTGCGCCGCCAAGACAGCATGCAAATAATCACGTAAATCTACGTGATTATGCGCAGCCGAACCGCCCTGCCACAGTAAATCTGTGTGGGGCAGTCGGCAAGTAATAAAAAGGCAAAATAATTCCTGCAAGCTATAGGAGTTGGGAATCTGTTTACAGGTCGGCATCACCACCACTGCAATGGTTATACAGCAGCAGCAAAAGTATTAAAATTAATACAAATCAATCAGTTCAGATTTATGAAGAGTTTGGGGGGGGGGGGGGACACATCTACGAAGGGTATTGGTATTTTACCATTAAATACAAAATGTTCTTTCCAAAAAAAAAAAAAACTCACTCAAACACAGATCAAGTATCCTTAGATAACGTTTTTACTGTTCTGTTCCAGCTTTATCACACATCATATAAAAATATACAATAGCAAGGTAAAGAAAAAAAAAAAATTCAGACATTCCAAGTCTAAAATCATTCTGATAAATACCTTTTTTCTTTAAAAGGCGTTCAATATAAAATTCTGCAGTAATGTTTATTTAGGGATTGACGTGAAAGAAAAATTACTCTTGGGCACTCTTTTTCGTGTGACAGTTCTGTCTCGAAGTACATTAGCAGAGTAGAACACTGTACACTTCCTCAGGGTGACAAACCCATGCCAGGAGACCAGAGGAACATCACTGATTGGTCAGAACAAATAACTGTTTGGGCACCTGGCCATCTGCTTCTTATATTTCTGCTAAATCTTCCCCAACATAACTTTTGAGTTCTATAAATTGACATTTCTGCTACAAATTAACAATTGAACTGGAAACCCACCACGATTAAATGCGGTGTAACAAGATACGATTTAAATGAAGTGGACATGTCCTTTAAGAAATCTCCATACCTCCTTATAATATCTAAGCAAAAGGGATCAGGTTACATTTCTCATTTATTGGTGAAGCATCTCTGTGACTGGTGCCTATAAAGTCCATGTTTTTACTGATGTACATGGTAAAGCATCTCAGACTTATACAAGCTGAAGCCCGTGTGAAGCAGGCCTATGAGTAATGTGAACAGCAAGCTTTGTTGAAGCTTTTAAAGTACTATTTCAGCTAAAGTATTTTAAATGATGAACACATATCATAATGGGAGTGCTGATTGCCACTTTAGGCAAGCTTCTAGCAGGCTTCAGCACACTTCCTCAGGGTGACTAACCATGCCAGGACACCAGAGGAACATCCAACCAATCAGGATTCAATGCTGTACTCAAGCCAGTACAAGATCAAGCTTCAAGCAGGCTTCAGCACACTTCCTCAGGGTGACTAACCATGCCAGGAGACCAGAGGAACATCACTCATTGGTCAGAACAAATATGTTTTTGGGCACCTGGCAATCTGCTTCTTATATTGTCACGAAATCTTCCCCAACATATAACTTGAGTTCTATAAATTGACATTACTGCTACAAATGAACAATGGAACTGGAAACAATCTTGTTGAAAGCCTACTGAAGCCTGCTAGCAGCTTGTTAAAGTGCTAATCAGCACTCCCATTAGGATCTGTGTTCAATATTTAGAAACTGAATGGTACTTTAAAAGCTTGCATACAAGCTGGGCCCGTGTAAAGCACCCCTTACAGCCCCCACACCATGCAATGCATCTGTTGTACCTACATGCACAAACATAACTTCAGCCGTTTCCAATGAGAGGAGCTAATTCCAAAGTGTTGTAACCTATAGCAGCCAAATCAGGATTCAATGCTGTAATCAAGCCAGTACAAGATCAATTCTGATTGGTTACTATTCCATTACAGCATTTAAAAACAAGGCTACTTGCCCCTTACACAAGCACAACGTCTTCATACTATGGCAGGGACAATTGTTTTATTCTCATCAATGCTCTGTTAAATGGAGATTGCGGTGCTCCTCACACAAACACATGCAGATATCTGTTCTGCTGAGCTCAGGCGGGAGGAGGTAGACGGCACAAATTCTGGGGGCTCCTGGCAATCGTCACTCTTTGAAGGAGAAAAATTGGCGTAAAAATAAGTCGTCATACGTATAAAAAATAAAGTCTTAAATGGTTTTGGTGACCCCAGATCATTTCTTCTGTTTTGGTGGAGGCCTGCAACACAGAAAAAAAGGAAATTAATTTGGGGAAAAGAGCATCATCTACTTGCTGCCAGCCATGTACTGCAGGCAAGTGGCCGCCTATAGGTAAAGCGATGTACCTGTACGTCACTGCCGACTTCTGGGCGTGTTTAGCAGGAGCCTGTCAGCAAGTTCCGGCCAATGATTCACAGCCAGGACCTTCTGATTGGCTATGTACAATCACAGCCCAGAGCTCTGTGTTGGTAAACACCACAGAGCTCTGTAGGAATGGAACGATCTGTCCACACACTGATCGCACATATTTAACCCCTTTTCAACCAGTGTCATTAGTACAGTGACAGTGTATAGTATTAGTCCTGATCACTGTCTTAATGTCACTGGTCACGTCCTTAGCAGGAGCCTGTCAGCAAATTTCACCAATGATTTACAGCCAGGGCCTGCTAATTGGCTGTGTACAATCACAGGCCAGAGCTCTGTGTTGGTAAACACCACAGAGCTCTGTAGGAATGGAATGATCTGTCCACACACTGAACGCACATATTTAAATCCTTTTCAATCTGTGTCATTAGTACAGTGACAGTACATAGTATTAGTACTGATCACTGTCTTAGTGTCACTGGTGATATCCATTTGGACGATCATTCTAGGTTCAAATAGATTGTGTGATAATACAGCATTTCCCTGAAGAAGCTACAGTAAAGAAACATGTTGGGACTATCACTCCTGAACCATTATGAATTCTGGACTATACTAATCATCTTCCAAACCACCATCTTTGAATACTTTTTAATCAATTTTTGTGTATTGTATGTCTTAACTGTCTTTGTACATACTTAAAGATAAAATAAAACAAATGGAATAAAATATCAAAGTTTTGAGTATATTATTGGCGCCTTAAAAATCCCAGCTCCCATGGGAGCAACCCTTCTTGTTTAACATTGTTTAGGGATGTGGTGCAGACGAACCAAGCCTCTGGATAAAAGTTGCTTCTTGCGAGTTTATATGCCAGTTTGTAGGCTATAACTTTCACGCAAACATCGGCATCGTTCACATCAGCGAGATTTGACAGGTCAAATTGCATGTTAAATCACAGCCAATTGCATCGCACTGATGCCGGTGTGATGCCGCACTGATTTCCAAAAGTAGTTCCTGCACTACTTTTGGCGACTTCGGGGGAGATTTGAAAGGCATCTGTTCATGAAACCTGAGTCGGACTTTAATGCGGCTTTGAAAAATCGTTGCGCATTCAGATTAAGTAGCACTATTTCAAAGCCGTGTTCAATGTGAACAAGGGAAAAAAGACATTTTAAACCTGCTTCACCTGGCTCCTATGTCATCCAAAAGATATTCTGTATTCCTTTATTCTGGAAACAGACCTTACAACCCCCCCATTGGGGGGTTTGGTGTCAAACAATTCAGGAAATTTGTGCAATGTTAGACCTGGCCTCATCTAATCACAAAGAACAATTCTGTAAAACTTGGTTCTATTGGTTTGATTATACTTTCTCTGCAAATTACACTGATTTAGCTTGTTGACTGCCTCCCCCCAGATGTGGGGGCCTTTGGGAAACAACCAGCCATCCCCGTTTAGCCAAAAAACACTGGGAGACCCACCCAGCAGGCCACCACATCAGATACCTTTCCAGGGAACCCAACTTGGGTTCCCTCCCCCCTTACAGTTCCTTCTTTTTAATTTTGATTTTGGAACAGAGGAACTCCGCTACCCCATGCAGGCATGAGGCTGAATCTGCTCTTAAGCCCCGTACACACGTACCGATCGTCGGCCGTCTTTTGTCCAGGGATGTCCTGTCTGTTGAAAACTGCAAAAGACTGCACACGAATTTTGTCGGCCAACAACAGCCGACTGCAGAAGTGATGTCATGTGATGGTTAACTTTCCTTGTCTTTTTTCTTTTCTGAGCATGCCCAGTCTTGCTAATCTGCCGTCTGTCGGCCGAAATCTGTACTGACTGGCGAACAATCGGCCATTCTGGTGTTGGCCAACAAAAGTTTTAAAGCCTGCACAACAGATTCTGTTCGGCCGAAAATGCGCTGTCGGCAGCATCATACTAACAAGCCTACGATCGGTCGTCGGCCGAATATTTACGGCCGACAATCGGTACGTGTGTACGGGGCTTTAGGCAGATTGTATGATATCCCCGCAATGTGGCTGTTCTTGGGTTACTCAGTGGAGAAAAAAAAAAAAAAGCACAGCTTTCTAAAGGCCCGTACACACGTACCGATCGTCGGCATACAAACGTCGGCGGACGAAAGATCTGCCGATTGTACGCTTGTTAGTATGGTGCCTCCAACAGCCGTCAGCGCACATTCTGCGGACAAGAATCTGTCTTGCAAACATTAAAATTTCTGTATGCCGACACCAGAGCGGCCGATTGTTTGCCAGTCAGTACAGAATTCGGCCGACAGACCGCAGATTTGGAAGACTGGGCATGCTCAGAAAAGAAAAAACACAGGGAAAGTTAACCATCACACGACATCACTTCTGCAGTCGGCAGACAAAATTCTTGTGCTGTCTTTGCACTTTTCAACAGACACCGACAGCCCGGGGACAAAAGACGGACGATCGTCGGCTGACGATCGGTACGTGTGTACGGGCCTTAAAGTGTACGTTTTTGATGAAGTCCCTTTTCTGTTCCAACAGGACTGTGTACCAGTGTGGAAAACCAGCTCCAAAATTGACCAGCTTGCTGTGTAAGAACTTTAGTGTCCTACACAGAATCCTGACCTCAACCCTACTAGCACCTTTGGGATGAATTGGAATGCTGATTGTGTCGCTGCTTGCCAGACTGATGCACGCGTTTGCCTTTGCGCACGAACACAGGGTGACTTCCAAATTTTTTTTTTCTTTTGCTTACTTTTATTGCTGTCACAAGGAATGTAAATAGGTATGTGACAGGTACTCTTTATGGAGAGATCTGGGATCTAAGACCCCAAAATCCTTCCTCGGCTCTTAAAAACATCTGATCACACAAAGATCGGTGTGTTCATATGCTTTTGATTTTTGAAAACGGTACCATTTACATCAGGGTAACCCGGAAGTGATGTGAGGTCATCACTTCCGGGTTAGCATAGCTGAGAGCCAAACAAAGCCAATCCGGTCTTTGTTAGGCTCTCCGATCAGCCAGCAAAAGCGCTAGCTGGTCAATCAGGACTCCTGGTGGAACGGGAGATCATGGTAAAGCCGCAGAAGGGAGGGGGTATAACCACTTAAAGTCTAGCAATGTACAGGTACATCACTGGTTGTCAAGTGGTTAATACCCAACTAATTATTTCTAAGCCTTGTGTGATGTCAGAGGTACCCAAGTTCAATCTTTGCTCCATCGCACCCACCTGTACACTCCGACCACCACTGCATGGTCCCTCTCATATGGCTCCAGGGTCAGCTGCTCCTGGGGCTTCATGTTCTCCTGCTGCATCTTCTTCACTTCAGATGCAAAGACAGCCTCCGGAGCCGCTGTCGAGTCGATGCAATTTGCCTGGCAAGAAAAAAAAAAAAAAAAAGGAGGCTTAACACTTTTGTCTCATTGAACCATTATCACTGGTACAGAACTTGATGGGAAATCCAAAACTATTGAGTCGTCATCAGAGCAGGGGAAGAGAACATCTTCCAATGGCAATACATGTTCTAATGACACCTGGGGGAAGGGGATTCCCCTAATTTGGAGTCATCTCCTCTTGCTTCCTGTCATGTTTAACCACTTTACGTCTGCCTGCAGTAATATTACTGCGGCAGAGTGGCTCGTTATCGTCTGACGACGTAGTACTACGTCGTCAGACACTCCCCTTTCTCGGCGGCGAGGGCGCCGCCGGAGGCTCGCTCCTGCTGTATTCAGTCACAGCGGGAGTCGGGCCAGGGGAGGAGCAGCGGCGATCACCGCCGCTCTTCCCCGATCTTCGGGGATCTAGTGTGGAGATCCGCCTGCTTGTGTAAACACAAGCGGGCGGATCTCCTAAGTGACAGGCAGGGTCAGATTGCAGGGTTCAGCATAGCTGAACATGCGATCTGTCCTTGTGTCACTCAGTCACCTCCCCCCACACACGTTAGTAAGCACCAGGCATACATTAACCCCTCCCTCCAATAAAATTAACCCCTTCCCTGCCAGTGTCATTTTTACAGTAAGTGCATATTTATAGCACTGATTACTGCAGTAATGTCACTGGTACCCCCAAAAGTGTCAAAAATGTCAGTCAAGGGTCCGATCTGTCCGCCGCAATGTCCCAGTCCCGCAAAAAAAAAAAAAAAAAAAAAAAAAAAAAAAACGCAGATCGCCGCCATTACGCGTTAAAAAAAAAAAAAACACCAAAAATGACAGAAATCTTAGTTAGTAAATGCAATAACGTTCGCAAACCAATCAAAATACGCTTATTGTGTATTTTTTTTACCAAACATAGGTAGCAGAAAACAAATTGGCCAAAAATTTAAACAAATTTAGATTTTTACATTTTTTGGGGGGGGGGGGGGGGGGGAATTTCATATAAAAAAAATGTGAAAAATATTGTTTTTTCAAAATTTACGCTCTTTTTTTTGTTTATAGCGCAAAAAGTAAAAATTGCACAGGTGATCAAATACCACCAAAAGAAAGCTCTGTTTGTGGGGAAAAAAGGACAAAAATTTCGTTTGGGTATGGCATCGCACGACCGCGCAATTGTCAGTTAAAGTTGCACATCACCGAATCGCAAAAAGCAGCCCAGACGTAAGACAGCAAAATCCTCCGGTGGTAAAGTGGTTAAGGGCAGGAAATTAAAAGGAATCTTCTATATGGGAGCCAAAGGAGAAAAACTTGACGAGGGCCTTACTTCTCCAATACTCCTATTTTAAAAAAAAAAAAAAGAAAGGGGGGGGGGGTCGACTTTACATAAAACTTAGAGTGAACTTCTACTTTCAACAGGAACAGGTTCACTCTCAAGCAACTGAAGCTTCCAAAAAAAAAAAAAAAAAAGAAAACCCTGAAATAATTGTTCCTGCAACAGATGATTGAATGTTTTTTCTCCAGTAGGCAGCTAGTCTGGACTCCGCTGTCCTGCATTGTTAAAGCCAGAATCTTCACATCCGACCAACCCAATGGTATATCAGCTGTAACCAGCTGGCCCTATTCACTAACTACCCATGTCCTGTATTGACTTTAGCGGCCCAATGCAGGAAACAGCATGCACCTGAGGAACACAGGCAGCCAGAAGTATGAGGTTACAATCATGTATAGGTCGAGCAAACACGTTTTGGAGGAATTGCCTCTCCCTTTTTAGGGGCTGTTGGTACTCGCTTATGGAGGTGGCTGGGCTCTGTGGTGGTACCTGAATTTCTTGCAATGGCAGAGTGCTAGCTTGAGATATTTGCAAAGCTTGCTGCCTTTAAATATCTCAAGCTGGCAGTCTTCCATTGCAAGAAATTCAGGTACCACCACAGAGCCCACCCACCTCCATAAGCAAGTACCAACAGCTGTGAAGGGGGGAGGCAATTCCTCCACAACACATTGGCTCAAGCTGTCCGTTTTTATACTCCCAATATAGGATTGTAACCTCATACCAGGAGTCGCATCATTCCAGACACATGGCACTCCTCCCTCCCCACCCAAGCACTGTTTCACTGAAACAACGGCTCTGTCTAACAAGTACGGTGGAAGCCCAAGCCCATTAGCGCATGGTGAAGTTCAGCTATCCATCAAGTCTTCTTGAAGACCGCTATTTTTTTCCCCCCCTTTTGTACAAACCTTTATAGATATGACAAAATGGCCACCATTCTTCAGGAAATGGTGGGCGTTTATGGCTACAATTCTGGTCTGATCTGGCTGTGCAACATCAGCGAAAACAACGTCGACCATTCCTGAAAAGATAACGGTTTGAGATTCAGTCACAGCAGAAGACTTACAACTGTTACCAGGTTGAAGAACAAACTGACATAACATGTATCATGACGTAGCCCTTACCTAACAACATTCGGTATTTGTGGGGGTGCCTGGCATCCTCGATAATGGGGATAATGTTTGTGCGCTTTTTGGCCACGTTGATGAGATCGCGGCCCGATCGGTGAGAAAATTCCACAGCATAAACCAAACCTTCCTGTCAAGCAGAACATTGACACAAAATGAGCAAGAGCAGTATTGTGACCTTGAACATCTAAAAACAGAGTGCTTTTGGGGGGGGGGGGGGGGGGGGGGTGTAGATTCCATAAAATCTGGACAATCTGAATACTTACGGGGCCAACCAGGTCAGAAACGTGGGATACGGTTGTTCCAGAAGCAGCTCCCAAATATAAGACTTTAGAACCGGGCTTAATGTGGATCTGATCAACACCACCCAAGATGGCAGCTGCCAACTTCGATCTGAATGGATTCCAGGCTCTGTACTCAATCTTTGTTTCTCCCTCCTGCAGAATTTATAAGATCAGGTCAGCCTATCAGTATCATATTCCTTACTTATACTATACTACTAGGAGTGCATGCCTACAAATAACTCTAAGGAGTTACAAAAAAAAAAAGAAGACTGAAGGCCACGTTCACTCCTTAGTCCAGCTGAGGGTCATATGTAGCTCAAACAAAGCCAAGTCTGCTCTTTACAGATCACAAGTAGAGCCCAAATCCGTCACATTGCTTGCTTTAATCTGACAAGTATGGCCAGCTTTAGTGCTCTCGTAGATGTGCTTCTAACAATTAAACCCATTACTGTGAATTGATAAAATAATTCATAGTTACATAGTTACATAGTAGGTGAGGTTGAATAAAGACAATAGTCCATCCAGTTCAACCTGTGTAGGCATGTGTGGCTGTAATCATCTCCCATACCCCTGAATGTTCTGATCCTTGAGATGTAAGTCTAAGAGTCTTTTGAAAGCCACCATACTACCCGCAGAAACCACCTCTTGTGGTAGAGAATTCCACAATCTTGTTGCCCTAACAGTAAAGAACCCCCCGCGTTGCCTGAGGTTAAAACGCTTCTCCTCTAATCGCATTGTATGCCCTCGAGTCCTCATGCAATCCCTTCGAATGAACAGCTTTTTTTCTAAGCTGGGATCCCCATTAAGATATTTATAAATTGCTATCATGTCCCCCCTCAGACGTCTCTTCTCCAGGGAGAATAAATCGAGCGATTGTAGACGCTCTTCATAGTCAAGGTCCTCCAATCCCCTAATTAGTTTGGTTGCCCTTCTCTGGACTCTCTCCAGCTCCAACACATCCCTCCTGAGGACTGGTGACCAGAACTGGACGGAATACTCCAGATGCGGTCGGACCAGAGTTTTATAATTAAAATAATTCTTTTGGCTTACGTTTTTTATTTTTTAAATAAATTTATAATCCGATAAAAACCTGTTAAAATCCAAAATTCACACTGTATCAATTGGCAATTACAGGTTATAGTAGAACTCTAAAATTAATTGTTAAAAAAATAATCTCGATTCACCCCCCCCCCCCTCTTATGATCTTAACATAATGGCATGTCCTCAAGTCTTACAGAGCCGTTCTCTGCTTACTCACAGCTGTCAAAAAAAAAAAAAAAAGCCTCTAGCAAATGTTTATCGACAGTGTTAAGGCTGCTAGATAACTATAAACACATTTTACAATGTATCATTTTGTCCTTTTAGATCAGCGGTGGGGAACCTTTTTCCGCCGAGGGCCATTTGGGTATTTTTAAAATCATTTGGGGGCCGTACAAAATTATCAACTTAAAAATGTGCCTGTTATATTTGGTCAAACATTTAATTAACTCACCCCTAATGTGATGGCTGCAACTGCTTCTCTTTGGTGAGGTGTGTGATGTTAGCTGGTATTGATGATGTTGCTACTGGCAACTGGTTTTCCAGGTTTGCCCCCCTTAATGCAGAGTGATTAGCGCCCTCATCAATGCAGAGTGATTAGCACCCTCAATGCAGAGTGATTAGCACCCTCAATGCAGAGTGATTAGCACCCTCAATGCAGAGTGATTAGTGCCCCCCATCAATGCAGAGTGATTAGTGCCCCCCATCAATGCAGAGTGATTAGTGCCCCCCATCAATGCAGAGTGATTAGTGCCCCCCATCAATGCAGAGTGATTAGTGCCCCCCATCAATGCAGAGTGATTAGTGCCCCCCATCAATGCAGAGTGATTAGTGCCCCCCATCAATGCAGAGTGATTAGTGCCCCCCCATCAATGCAGAGTGATTAGTGCCCCCCCATCAATGCAGAGTGATTAGTGCCCCCCCATCAATGCAGAGTGATTAGTGCCCCCCCATCAATGCAGAGTGATTAGTGCCCCCCCATCAATGCAGAGTGATTAGTGCCCCCCATCAATGCAGAGTGATTAGTGCCCCCCATCAATGCAGAGCGCATGGGGATTAGAGCGCCTCCTGATTACACACAGAGCAGGTTTCTTCTACCTACCCGATGCGGGCACTCTCATACGAAGTCACGCTTCCTGGACCGACTCCTATGATAGACAGCACCACTGTGCTGTCTATCATAGGTAGGAGGCCTGACTTTGTATGACAGCGGCCGCACCGGATAAGCAGAGGGACCCACTCTGTGTATAATCAGGAGGCGGTCCCCCTTCCACTCCGGAGACCTCCCAATGGGCCGGATCAGATGGCTTCGGGGGCCGCATACGGCCCTTGGACCATAGGTTCCCCAACCCTGTTTTAGATCAAAAGGAATGAACTTTTCGCCTGTAAGGGTCCATTCACACGGGCGATCCGTCCGCCTGTCAGTTTTTCAGGCGGACCTGAACAGATGCTCCATGCATCCCTATGGGACAGCGGAGGTCAGCAGTGACATGTCCGATGACACCCGCTGCTCTCCGTTCTGATCCTGTGCGTGAAATCCAGACGGATGGAAACCCCATTTTCCATCCGTCTGGCCGATCGGATGAGAATGGACAGGCGGTCTGTTGTCATCCAATCTCCCCATAGAAGACAGTGGGGAGCTGACAGCTCTGTCTGCGCACACAGAGCTGTCATCCGCCTGCTCAGTGGGGATCGGCAGATCGATCCCCCGCTGAGCAAAAACGGACCTCGGACGGTGCGCCGTCATGATTTTTATTCTAATCAAAAATAAAAAATTGCGATTCTCATTTTATCCAGAATCATGCAGCTCTAGGTAGTAAGTTTAAAGATTAGAAGCCCACTGTCTAATTTTTGCTACCAATTATATACAAGAAGTTTGCCATTTGCCCTGAGGAAGGGGGCAGAGATACCTGAAACCTGTCAACTTCCTTTGTAACCTGAAATATTTAAGGTCGTCGAACCAAATTTCCTCAGCATTCTTCTCCATTTGACTTCGGACTCCTGGAATAGAGCACCTATGATCCTGTACCTAACAGTACCTGATACCTCTGGGTTGTTTCATGAGTAATGTGTTACCTTTACCCAGGGGTGTCAAACTCAATTTAATTGTGGGCCACATCAGAATTATGGTTGCCTTCAAATGGCCGGTTGCATCTGTAATGTCCAGAGCATCCTATCCCCCTTACATCAGATGTCAAGCGCTCCCTGATTACCAGTACAGTAAAAAAAAAAAAAGTGCCCACAATCAGTGCCTGCTCATGTATACTGTCGCCTCATCAGCGCACATCAGTGAAAGAGGAAAAATTACTTATTTACAAAAAGCTGACAAAAAAATAAGAAACTTTTCTGTCTTTTTTTTTTTTAAAAAATAAGAAAAACCCAGCGGTGATTAAATACCACCAAAAGAAAGCTCTATTTGTGTAAAAGAAATTATAAAAATGTAATTTGGGTACAGTGTTGCATGACAGCGCAATAATCTAAAGTGTGACAGCGCTGAAAGCTGAAAATTGGCCTGGGAAGGAAGGGGGTGAAAGTGGCCGGTACTGAAGTGGTTAAACTGCATTTGAACAAAGCTCCTTATGTTCAGAATTAGGATTCCCCTTTGAAGGATGTGGGGGTTGTGTGAATTCACACGGCTTCATTTCTACACACCTCCACCGACATCCTCTTCTCCCCGTAGACCGATTCGCCAGGAACGAGATTCTTTGTCACCAGCGCGTCCTCCTTCCCTCTGCAGATGAACACTCCTGCAACACAAAAAGAAGCGTCATCTGTGGCCGGCGTGATTCGAGCCATCAGGACGATGACCTGCATTGTGATACCGGATGGACTCCGGCCGATCATGGAGGAAATTTACCTTCATGTCTATGTGGTTCCACCACCACTTTCCTTCCTGCTCCAAATCCTCCGAATCCGCCTCTTCCCCCGCCGCGGCCTCCTCTTCCTCGAGGTCCGCCCCTTCCTGCATTGTAAGAACATAACATTGAGGGCAGTGCAAGTACATTAAAAGGACAGCAGAGCCATGAGGCTTGTACATCCCATACAACCAGAGTCCGGTAACACCATTTTCC
Source organism: Pelophylax lessonae (assembly GCF_965119305.1). NCBI lineage: Eukaryota > Metazoa > Chordata > Amphibia > Anura > Ranidae > Pelophylax > Pelophylax lessonae. The sequence goes on along the minus strand of NC_138779.1, from coordinate 210,538,385 downwards.
TAAGGTTCACAAGTCTTCAACTGCTTCTGGCATAGGCCAACTATGTAAGAGGACCTACCTAAACGGTCCAATCAATCAAACCCTGGTGCTATAATAGTTATTAGTAGAGCTAAATAAGATTGTAAGATGTATGTCAAGTTTTAGAAAGATTGAGCAGGGCCCTCTGATTCCTCTGTCTCTCCTAGCTTTTAAGCTTTAGGTGTCAAAAATATATAAGAATAAACGGAATCACAAAGCAAGCTTTGGTGCGTTTTCCTGCACGCCACGGCTCACAGTCAAACCTACTGATCTCCATCCAGGCAGACGCATGCCGCTCAGCCCAGCAGGGGGCAGCACAGAACTAGACATCGAGCCAGGGAGAACAGAGGCTCCCACTTATCCATCTGAGGCTCCTAATCATCCGATTCCCTTACCCACAGCCAGCTCAGCCGACAGAAAGGACCTGACCACCGGATGCGCTCTTACTGAGCATGGGACACACTGACGGCACTCGCAGCTATACATGGAGCCGGCTGAATAGCAGTGAGTGGATGGAATATATATCCAGAACGGTCCGGGAAGATTCCTGTACCTTCAAGCAACCCAGGGAACTATCCGGGAAGATTTCCGCACCTTCAAGCAACCCAGGGAACTATCCGGGAAGATTCCCCTACCTTCAAGCAACCCAGGGGACTATCCGGGAAGATTTCCGTACCTTCAAGCAACCCAGGGAACTATCCGGGAAGATTTCCGTACCTTCAAGCAACCCAGGGAACTATCCGGGAAGATTCCCGTACCTTCAAGCAACCCAGGGAACTATCCGGGAAGATTCCCGTACCTTCAAGCAACCCAGGGGACTATCCGGGAAGATTCCCCTACCTTCAAGAAACCCAGGGGACTATCCGGGAAGATTCCCGTACCTTCAAGCGACCCCCCCGCACTGACACAGCAAATGTGAGTACTACCCAGCGGAGTCACCGGCACAAAGTGGGATCAGCCATTAAGCAACATCTAAGCTGATCACCACGGAGCAGCAATAAAGGAGAGGAAGGGGGAAAAGCAGGTCGGGAAACCCATGGACTAGCTTAGTGGCGAAGTGGTGGTCATTTTCTATCAGCTCTGCACTTACACGAGGATACCTTTATATGTGCCTGACACAGGAACGATTGTGTAACTATTCTTACATATACCCCACACTTGGTGCTTTCTACAAATTTGGTATCTATACACAGCACCCACAGCCATTTATCATGTATTTCCATGAAGAATTTTGCATCCATGGGCCCTTCGTTTTAAGACCTCCCTATAGTTATTTCACAGCCAAGTGGTAAACAGTGAGTACAGACATCGACAGGATACTGTACAACTGACTATCGGCAGACAGCCCTGTGGTTTCCTGTTTTTTACTGCAACCTGAATCCCGGTATATATGCACCAGCTGTCATTTGCTATATGAAATTAGTACATGAGGTTTGACTGTGAACCCGGGTGTTTGTTTTTAGTGGCAACGTTGTCTCAGTTTTAACCTATTGAGTGTAGCTTGCTTTATGTGATTATATATATAGGACACTTAAGTTTACCTAACCTAGGAGAGACCACCATTTGCACTTTTTTCTCTTCCTCCCTTATAGAACTCCTGTGGGTTCTTCCCCATTCCTTTCCACATTAGTATCTTGTGTTCAGGAGCGGTTTAGAGGGGCTCCACTCTTAGGCCCTATTCACACCTTAGCATATTTCAGCTCGTAAAACGCTCATCTCTAAAGTCTCATAACGCCCAACAAGCAAAATCCCATTCATTTCAATGGCCCCTGTTCACATATGGGCGTTTTTTTTTGCCCGAAGCAAAATGCCTGAAGCTCAAAAAAAGTACATGAGCCTCTTTTTTGGCCGATTAAAAGCGTTTTTGTTAGATGCCAATGCCTGCCTCCAAAAACCTGCAAAAAACACCTGAAAAAAGCCAGAAAATGATACACTCAGGTGTGAATGGAGCCTAAATTACAGATGAGTCGGTACTCCACATAGAAGCTGGCTAAAGAACATTCTTAACCAGCATTTAGATCCTGCCGTGCTTTTCTTTCCTTTTATATTTACCCTCCGATTCCTCCTGTATTGAATTGCATTGTAACTGTACTGTGTCTGACCTCGCGCTGTGCAAACGGCTGGCGTTATATAAATCCTGTATAATAATAATACTACAACCAGATTGAAATACGTTTGCCCAGCCCCAAAGTCCATAAAGGAGCAATGTTAGCACGCAGTGCAGTAATCCCAGCAGCCAATCAGAACTCCTCCTTTGAGACATCCAACACAAAGCTGGTTTCATATCGGTACTGCTTGCTACTAACTGAGCATATGTTGCAGATGTGGGGGGGGGGGGGGAGGTTTGGCCACCCCTGGGTGGCGTTCTAATTTTTTGGTTGTACCTATCATTCTACTCCTGCAGGAGGCGCAATACCCTAAGGCAGTGCCTTGGCACACCAGATGTTTTGGGACTACATTTCCCATGATGTTCCTGTACTCTATACAGTGTTGTTAAGCCTCATGGGAAATGTAGTTCCAAAACATCTGGGGTGCCAAGGTTCACCGTCACTGGTCTAAGGTCTCATTCTAATGATCTGGGCGTTTCCTTTGAAGAACGAAAGAGAAAAGTGCAATTTTAGTACAATTCCTTCTTTGCGGGGGTCTTACCTCTGCCGCCACGATCTCCAAATCCTCCTCTGCCGCCACGATCACCAAACCCTCCTCTGCCGCCACGATCACCAAATCCTCCTCTTCCGCCACGATCACCAAATCCTCTGCCACGTCCTCCAAAACCGCCTCGGCCTCGACCCCCGCGGTCACCAAAACCTCCTCTCGGACTGAATCCTGAAAAATGAGAGAAGAAAAGTGAGACTTCTGGTCAACGCAACAACTAAAACCACAGCATGTTTCATCTCAGGCCGTCTCTTCCTGTAATGGATGAAAAGCGACATCACCGGCAGCCTGATATCGGTTTGCAGAGAACCAGCACCGTGAGATTTCAGCTCTGAATCTGGCACCAGGACTATCTCAGCAGCTTCTGTAAAAGCCAAGGTGGCCCCCAAAATGTCAGGCCCCGGAGGATGGATGCTGGAAACCATTTTTTTCCATGTTTTAGAGGCCATGTTCAGCTGGTCTGCTCTGCTTAGTTACAAATCAGGTCCATATCAGTGTCACCCGATGGGACCTCTTCTCTTCATAGCATGGACCTGGTGTATACACACTTATGTTGCACATATGAGGAATATATATATATATATATATATATATATATATAGTCCATTGACCATGGACTCTACTTGCCCATCTGCGGGCCCGGGACAGGTATAGCAAGTAGGCAAGGAAGGCGGCGAGGGGGGTGGAGGGTAAAGGGAAGGGAGGTCTCACCCTCAGGGGAGGACGGCGGCGGGGGACATCTCCCCTTAAGAGGGGAGGGAAGAACGGGAATGGTGACCCCCCCCCCCCCCCCAGGAGGTTGTGGGGATGGCAAGGGACCTTTTGCCCTCAAGGGACCTCTGGCCCTCAAGAGAGGGGGGGGGGGGGGGGAGTTACGACAAGGGACCTCTGGCCCTCGGGGGGGGGGGAGTTATGACAAGGGACCTCTGGCCCTCAAGGGGGGGGGGGGGGGTTATGACAAGGGACCTCTGGCCCTCAAGGGGGGGGGGGGGTTACGACAAGGGACCTCTGGCCCTCAAGAGGGGGGGGGGGTGGATTACGACAAGGGACCTCTGGCCCTCAAGAGGGGGGGGGGGTGGATTACGACAAGGGACCTCTGGCCCTCAAGAGGGGGGGGGTGGATTACGACAAGGGACCTCTGGCCCTCAAGAGGGGGGGGGTGGATTACGACAAGGGACCTCTGGCCCTCAAGAGGGAGGGGGTTACGACAAGGGACCTCTGGCCCTCGAGAAGAAAGGGGTTACGTCAATGGACCTCTGGCCCTCAAGATGGGGGGGGATTATAAGGGACCTCTGGCCCTCAAGAAGAGGGGGGGTTACGACAAGGGACCCCTGGCCCTCAAAAAGAGGGGGGAGGGGGTTACGACAAGGGACCCCTGGCCCTCAAGAAGAGGGGGGGTTACGACAAGGGACCCCTGGCCCTCAAGCAGGAGAGGGGCTTACAGACAGGGGCGCCTGGGGCCCTCAAAGGGGAGGGCAGCAGGGGGGTCATTTATTTGGAGGGGATTCCTACTGTTGAGGGAAGGGAAGCCTCACCCTCAGCAGATCCTGGAGCCAGAGACCTCTTTACAGCAGTGCTGTGAATTCTCTGCCAAGCGATCGTCTGCACAGAGCGGACCACCCGGGTAAAATCTCCCGTGCTGACCCCCCATCCCCCGGGTAGTACATAGCGGGGGCTGGAAGGAGATTGATATATATATATAAAGGAATATTTGTGGGGGGGGGGGGGTCATAGATATGAGATGGCGATGGATCATCGGTCGTTCTGCTGAGCATGCATGTTTATATACCGGGGTCTCTGTATCCATCACAATGTGGGGGGTGGAATAGAATAATCCCCCCCCCCCCCCCCCGATCGGTCAGCTGAGGATCATGCGATGCACCATACACACATACAATCAGATGGCTCAGCTCAGACAATGGTAAATAAATATATCAGGCTTGGAGAGCCGACTATAACATAGAAGATCAGCCTCCTATCCCGAGGACATTTCCGGGGTCCATGTGGCCGGGGAGGGAAGCATAGGGCGGCCTGGCTCCGTTCGATCCCCGGGAACACAGCTGGAAGCGATCCCACCGCACAGGCCTCACATCCCCGGCCTCTCCTCTCCCCACAGCCGGAGCCCCCTCTCTGCTCTCCCGCTGGTATAACGTGCTCTTACCTGGCCTCATGTCTGCGTCCGCGCGACTCTCCCTGCGTGCACCAACTCAGCACGTGTCCACCAGGTCTCAACTCCCGACAGCCTCCACGCCACAAGGAAGGGGCGGAGTATGCGCAGGCGCGCCAGAAGAACCAAAGAGCGGAAGTGGATGGAAGACATTTTTGTTGTGGGTAAATCTCAAATAAGGCGAAACCGACATCCTGAATTATTATTATGGTGCCTTAGCACTTAGCAGTGAGTAAAAATCAATAGGCTGATCACTCCTTGTACACAGTGCAATCTGATTGTACAATCTACTTTAGCTCTGCCAAGAGGCATGTAGTACAGGGGCCTGCCTGATTAGAAAATATTAGCTGCATATAGAGGAACTGATCTGTCCATATTCCTCCTGCAGCCACTGAATGCCTTATTCTCCTCCTCTCCCTCCTGCAGGCTTTCAGCAGCTGCAGGAGGAATAGGGAAAGATCAATTCCTCTATATGTAGCTGTCCCTCCTATCCAACTTCTTTTGCTGGCCCCCCCAGTGCTCTTCAGCTCCCCCAATACTCTCCACCCCCCTGTGCTCCCCACTCAGTGATCTCCAGTCCCCCCTCCCCGTGCTCTCCATCCCCCTGGTTTTCCCTGCCACCCCCCCCCCCCCAACAATGCTTTCCAAACCCCCCCCACCCCATATGCCTCTCAGCTACTCCAGGGCTCTCTGCTTCCCCTGTGCTCTCCGGCCCCCCTAGTGCCCTTCTATCATGCCCACAGTCTCTGATCATCTCCTGTATCATGCCCGCAGTCTCTGATCATCTCCTGTATTATGTCTTCAGTCTCTGATCATCTCCTGTATCATGCCCGCAGTCTCTGATCATCTCCCGTATTATGTCTTCAGTCTCTGATCATCTCCTGTATCATGCCCGCAGTCTCTGATCATCTCCTGTATTATGTCTTCATTCTCTGATCATCTCCTGGATCATGCCCGCAGTCTCTGATCATCTCCTGTATCATGCCCGCAGTCTCTGATCATCTCCTGTATTATGTCTTCAGTCTCTGATCATCTCCTGTATCATGCCCGCAGTCTCTGATCATCTCCTGTATTATGTCTTCAGTCTCTGATCATCTCCTGTATCATGTCTGCAGTCTCTGACCATCTCCTGTATCATGTCTGCAGTCTCTGACCATCTCTTGTATCATGTCTACAGTCTCTGATCATCTCCTGTATCATGTCTGCAGTCTCTGACCATCTCCTGTATCATGCCCGCAGTCTCTGATCATCTCCTGTATCATGTCCGCACTCTCTACATCTCTTGTACCATGTCTGCAGTCTCTGACCATCTCTTGTATCATGTCTGCAGTCTCTGACCATCTCTTGTATCATGTCTGCAGTCTCTGACCATCTCCTGTATTATGTCTGCAGTCTCTGATCATCTCCTGTATCATGTCTGCAGTCTCTGACCATCTCCTGTATTATGTCTTCAGTCTCTGATCATCTCCTGTATCATGTCTGCAGTCTCTGACCATCTCTTGTATCATGTCTACAGTCTCTGATCATCTCCTGTATCATGTCTGCAGTCTCTGATCATCTCCTGTATTATGTCTGCAGTCTCTGACCATCTCTTGTATCATGTCCGCAGTCTCTGATCTTCTCCTGTATTATGTCTGCAGTCTCTGATCATCTCCTGTATTATGTCTTCAGTCTCTGATCATCTCCTGTATCATGCCCGCAGTCTCTGATCATCTCCTGTATTATGTCTTCAGTCTCTGATCATCTCCTGTATCATGTCTGCAGTCTCTGACCATCTCCTGTATCATGTCTGCAGTCCCTGACCATCTCTTGTATCATGTCTACAGTCTCTGATCATCTCCTGTATCATGTCTGCAGTCTCTGACCATCTCCTGTATCATGCCCGCAGTCTCTGATCATCTCCTGTATCATGTCCGCAGTCTCTACATCTCTTGTACCATGTCTGCAGTCTCTGACCATCTCTTGTATCATGTCTGCAGTCTCTGACCATCTCCTGTATTATGTCTGCAGTCTCTGATCATCTCCTGTATCATGTCTGCAGTCTCTGACCATCTCCTGTATTATTATCTGCAGTCTCTGATCATCTCCTGTATTATGTCTGCAGTCTCTGACCATCTCTTGTATCATGTCCGCAGTCTCTGATCATCTCCTGTATCATGTCTGCAGTCTCTGACCATCTCTTGTATCATGCCGCAGTCTCTGATCATCTTCTGTATTATGTCTGCAGTCTCTGACCATCTCCTGTATCATATTTGCGGTCTCTGACCATCTCTTGTAGCATGTCTCCAATCTCTTACTCAAACACATTGCTAATAGTATTAGCTATCTCTTTATGCCAAAGGTAGGACTGTGCAGGGGAGGCAGAGAATGTAAAAGGGGGCACTGTGATTAGAGAGACGGGGGAGGGGGGGGGGGGGGCAGACTGCAAGGGGCCCTGTGAAATTTGTGCAATAAATATTCTTGAAAACATTACAAATTTTTGTGGGTGTTTTTACATTTTAAAGTTTGAGTGGCGCACTGAAATCAGGTAAAGCCAGCATTTTTTTTTTTATAAAACACGACAGGAGCACCTAGCATTAGGGAAAAAAAAAAAAGAGGAATATATAAGATATTAAAGAGTGTTTTTTAGCAGCAGGAGGGGAGGGGACAGGCACGTGACACAGGAGCAGAACACAGGGAGGGGGGAGGACAACAGTGAGACAGGAGAGCTGCAGATGACAGAGGCACATACACTGACCACAGTTGTCAGGGCTCAGCAGCCATGATACACCATGGTCAGTTTACAGGAGGAGGGCAGAAACTGGCAGGATCAGCCAGGTATTTCAGGTGATACGGGGACCAAATTACACAGCACAAGCACTGTGCTGTAACAGTGGTTCCCAACTCCGGTCCTCGGGACCCACCAACAGGCCAGGTTTGCAAGATAACTAAATTACATCACAGGTGATCTAATTTGCTGCTCAGTGATTGCAGTATTCTAGTCTGCATCCCCCAAGGTAATACTTAAAATCTGGCCTGTTAGTGGGTCCCGAGGACCAGAATTGAGAACCACTGCTGTATAACATGTCTTAAGGTAGTGGTTCTCAACTCCGGTCCTCGGGACTCACTAACAGGCCAGATTTTAAGTATTACCTTGGGGAGATGCAGACTAGAATACTGCAATCACTGAGCAGCAAATGAGATCACCTGTGATGTCATTTAGTTATCTTGCAAACCTGGCCTGTTAGTGGGCTCTGAGGACCGGAGTTGAGAACCATCTGTCCCCTGCAGATGTTGTAAGTTTGCCCACTTACAAAGAAATGAAGGGTCTATCATTTTTATCATAGGTGTAATTTAAATGAGAGCGACCGAATATCAACCAAAAATCCAGAACACAAATGTTATAAATGAAGTTGCAGTTCAGTGAGTAAAATAAGCATTTAATCCCCAAACAAACCATGACTTAGTACTTGGTATAGAATATTTTCACAGAGATAAGACATTGCTTATAGTTGGTGACCAGGTTTGCACACATCTCAGGATGGATTTTGATCCACTCTTTACAGATCTTCTCTAAATCCTTAAGGTTTCTTGGCTGTCGCTTAGCAACTCGAAGTTTCAGCTTCCTCCATACATTTTCTATAGGATTAAGGTCTGGAGACTGACTAGGCCACTCCATGACCTTAATGTGCTTCTTC
>NC_138779.1:210494868-210524868 GCF_965119305.1 Pelophylax lessonae | reverse complement strand
TATACAGGTGTACCATAGTCCTAGCACCCCTCCTCTCATATACAGGTGTACTGTAGTCCTAGCACCCCTCCTCTCATATACAGGTGTACTGTAGTCCTAGCACCCCCCCTCCCATATACAGGTGTATTGTAGTCCTAGCACCCCCCCTCCCCCCATATACAGGTGTACTGTAGTCCTAGCACCCCTCCTCCCATATACAGGTGTACTGTAGTCCTAGCACCCCCTCCTCTCATATACAGGTGTACCGTAGTCCTAGCACCCCCTCCTCTCATATACAGGTGTACCGTAGTCCTAGCACCCCGCCTCCCATATACAGGTGTACCGTAGTCCTAGCACCCCTCCTCCCACATACAGGTGTACTGTAGTCCTAGCACCCCCCCATATACAGGTGTACCGTAGTCCTAGCACCCCTCCCCCCCATATACAGGTGTACTGTAGTCCTAGCACCCCTCCCCCCCATATACAGGTGTATTGTAGTCCTAGCACCCCCCCATATACAGGTGTATTGTAGTCCTAGCACCCCTCCCCCCCATATACAGGTGTACTGTAGTCCTAGGGCCCCGAATAGCAGCACCTCAATTTATTAGGACCCCTCCCCCAGCAAATTGTAGTCCTATGCCCTGTATAGGGGTGTATTGTCTGTGCAGAGCCCATCCCCCTCTATCAGTGAGAAGCCTCGGCTGGAAGCGGTCCCAGGGACTCTCTGACCTCTATAGGAGGGCGGCTCTCAGGTGACCGAGAGGAACCCGGAAAACAAACAAATCACCTGGGGGGGGGGGGGGAACTACCAAGGAGAGAGGCCTTATATATATCTATGGGGAGAATTACACTAACAGCCGTTTCCATGGCAATCTGAGTATGGGGGGGGTCACCCCAATACAGGGCCTGGGGGAGGGGTGACAAAATAATGTGCGCTGAAGGGAGGGGGGGAGACAAGTGACCCAAAATAGGGTGTCATGGAGGGAAAGGTGAGGTGACCCGCAATGGGGAGTGAGGGAAAGGTGACCCGGAATGGGGTGACACTCACACTGGGGTGTTTCCGGGCGTGGGCGACCATAGTACGGAACATGATGGCTGCGGCCTTCTCTTTCTCCTCAGCGCTGCGCTCAGATTCCTTCACTGCGGTACAATGTCACAGGAAGGCGGCGAGGACCCCTAATACGTCACCGGAGGGGGCCTGACTGGGGTTGTCCGCTTAGCGCCTGACCGAAGAGAGGCGCTCTGATATACAGACACCTTCCTGACAGGCTGTCCTCAGGGCAGACCCCGCCCCGCGTACGTGACTTTCTCCTGAGAGGCGCGCCTCTGGACAGACCCCGCCCCACGCACGTGCCTCCCTTGGCAGGCGATCCTGTGGACAGGTGACGCATGCGCAGTGCCATCACAAGTTAAAATGGGAGCTGGGTAGAAGCAGAGCTGTGATAGGGTGCGGCCTGCATTGTGTGAGCAGAGGATTAAAATGCAGCCAAGGGGACAGCAGAGTCCCAGCAGCACAGACAGTAATCAGCTATCACAGTCACTGCCTTGTGTGTAGGGGGGTGACAGGTACACTTTAACCACTTCTGGACCAGAAGGATTTCCCCCCTAATGACCAGGGCATTTTTTGCAATTCGGCACTGCGTTACTTTAATTGGACAATTGCGCGGTCGTGCGACACTGTACCCAAATAAAATTGATGTCTTTTTTTTTTCCACAAATAGAGATTTCTTTTGGTGGTATTTGATCACTTAATAAAAAAAAAAGTATAATTTAATGATAAGATAGGGTGCTGCATAGAATCTGGGGGTGTCCAGCATTATAATGATAAGATAGGGTGCTGCATAGAATCTGGGGGTGTCCAGCATTATAATGAGGGGATACGTTGCTGCATAGAATCTGGGGGTGTCCAGCATTATAATGAAAAGATAGGGTGCTGCAAATATTTAGGGGGGTGTCCAGTAATATAATGATAAGATAGGGTACTGCATAGAATCTGGGGGTGTCCAGCATTATAATGAGGGGATACATTGCTGTATAGAATATGTGGGGTGTCCAGCATTATAATGATAAGATAGAATGCTGCAAATATTTAGGGGGGTGTCCAGTAATATAATGAGGGGAAAGGGTGCTGCATAGAATATGGGGGATGTCCAGCATTATAATGAGAAGATAGGGTGCTGCAGAGAATATGGGGGTGTCCAGCATTATAATGAGAAGATATGGTGCTGCATAGAATATGGGGGGGGGGGGGTCCAGCATTATAATGAGGGGATACGTTGCTGTATAGAATATGGGGGTGTCCAGCATTGTAATGAGAAGATAGGGTGCTGCAAATATTTAGGGGGGTGTCCAGTAATATAATGATAAGATAGGGTACTGCATAGAATATGTGGGGTGTCCAGCATTATAATGATAAGATAGGGTACTGCATAGAATCTGGGGGTGTTCAGCATTATAATGAGGGGATACGTTGCTGCATAGAATCTGGGGGTGTCCAGCATTATAATGAAAAGATAGAATGCTGCAAATATTTAGGGGGGTGTCCAGTAATATAATGAGGGGAAAGGGTGCTGCATAGAATATGGGGGATGTCCAGCATTATAATGAGAAGATAGGGTACTGCATAGAATATGGGGGTGTCCAGCATTATAATGAGAAGATATGGTGCTGCATAGAATATCGGGGTGTCCAGCATTATAATGAGAAGATAGGGTACTGCATAGAATATGGGGGTGTCCAGCATTATAATGAGAAGAAAGGGTGCTGCAGAGAATATGTGGGGTGTCCAGCATTATAATGAGGGGATATGGTGCTGCATAGAATATCGGGGTGTCCAGCATTATAATGAGAAGATAGGGTGCTGCATAGAATATGGGGGTGTCCAGCATTATAATGAAAAGATAGGGTACTGCATAGAATATGGGGGTGTCCAGCATTATAATGAGAAGATAGGGTACTGCATAGAATATGGGGGTGTCCAGCATTATAATGATAAGATAGGGTGCTGCATAGAATATGGGGGGTGTCCAGCATTATAATGAGAAGATAGGGTGCTGCATAGAATATGGGGGTGTCCAGCATTATAATGAGGGGATAGGGTGCTGCATAGAATATGTGGGTGTCCAGCATTATAATGAGAAGATAGGGTGCTGCATAGAATATGGGGGGTGTCCAGTATTATAATGAAAAGATAGGGTGCTGCATAGAATATGGGGGTGTCCAGCATTATAATGAGAAGATAGGGTGCTGCATAGAATATGGGGGTGTCCAGCATTATAATGAGAAGATAAGGTGCTGCATAGAATATGTGGGTGTCCAGCATTATAATGAGAAGATAGGGTGCTGCATAGAATATGGGGGGAGTCCAGCATTATAATGAGGGGGAAGGGTGCTGCAGAGAATATGGGGGTGTCCAGCATTATAATGAGGGGATAGGTTGCTGTATAGAATATGGGGGTGTCCAGCATTATAATGAAAAGATAGGGTGCTGAATACAATATGGGGGTGTCCAGCATTATAATGAGGGGATAGGGTGCTGCAGAGAATATGGGGGTGTCCAGCATTATAATGAGGGGATAGGGTGCTGCAGAGAATATGGGGGTGTCCTGCATTGTAAGGGGATAGGGTGCTGCATATATTTAGGGGGTGTCCAGTATTATAATGAGGGGATAGGGTGCTAATATGGGGGATGTCCAGCATTATAATGAAAAGATAGGGTGCTGCTTAGAATATGGGGGTGTCCAGCATTATAAGGGGATAGTGTGCTGCAAATATTTAGGGGGTGTCCAGTTTTATGAGGAAATAGGGTGCTGCATATAATATGGGGGATGTCCAGCATTATAAGGAGGGGTTAGGGTGCTGCAGAGAAAATTAAGGGGGGGGGGGGGGTAATCCAGCATTAGAATGAGGGTGTTGCAGCGAATATGATGGAGGAGGGGCTATAATTGTTGACTTTTCTGAAAATGCAAGCTGCCTGGCTGTCCTTCTCATCCCCTCTTTTATACATACAACCACACTGATCTGGCAGAAGTACACAGGAGTGCTAACTGCTCCAGCTTGCTCCTTCCAGGTCAGTGACTAGAAGTATTAAAACCAGATCCAGGCAATTGGTATTTTCAGAGAAGTCACCAGCAACAGCTCCGATGCTCCTCTCAGTACAGGGCTCCTGTAGAGTGATCTCTTCCTGACCAAAGTTTTGTGAACTAAACCCAGGGCTGCAATGTAGGGACCAAAAGGAGGAGGGGCTACAGAGGGATCCCAATATCCACACTACAGGGAGTCATACCCCATCCTTAAGATGCATCACAAGGACAGCCTTAATCTTTGCAGAAGCAACTTTCCGATAGTCCTCATTTATGATACCATTTGTATGGAGCGGTGTGAGAAACGTGTTACTTGCAGTGAAAAACTCTCCGTATCATAGGCCCTTCTGCAGCTAGAAGCCGCCTTCCAAACCACAAGGCACCCTACACCTTGCATCAGTGACGGGACAAGATCATCCAGCGCCCAGGGCAAGGATGTCATATTGCGCCCCCCCCGCAAAAAAAACAATTGCACCCAGGGCAACTTCCCCTCCTGCCCACCCCTTGACCCAGCCCTGCATGGAACAGTCTAGGGGATCCAGGCTCCTTTACCCACTTCTGCATCCAGTAATACATTTGCATTGGTTGCAAGTTTTACCCCCAAAGGCACAGAACAAGCTTCAGGACTAAGTAACACAGAGCGTAGGGGTCAGCCGGAACTAAAAGTTCAGAGGTCAATAGCATGTAAAGCTGAGTTTAGGAGAACATAGAGTTCAAAAATCAGTAATCGCACATGGTGCAGTAGTAAGGAACTCAGAATGCAGTGCTCAGGGGTCAGGAATAAGTATACAGAGGCAGAAGTATGTGACAAGAGTGCAGGGGTCGGTAGTATAACACAAAGTGTAGAGGTCAGTAGTACAGCAGACTACAAGGGTCAGTAATATGTAACAGAAGTGTAGAGGGTCAGGTGTATCTAACACACAGACTAATGGACTCTCTCTCCACCTTCACTTAAATATCAAAGCCTACCAACAGTAAAGAAAACCCAACCATACAACCCCATATACACAATTCTGTACCCGCAGTTGATCCAGAGGAAGGCAGAAAAATACCCCAGCAAAGCATGATCCAATTTGCTACAGCAGGGGGAAAAAAAATGCCTTCCTGATCCCCCTCGAGAGGCAAATCGAATATTTCCTGGATCAACTTTACCTATAAATATTAGTACCCACTTACCCAGCTAAGGAAGCTGCTTCCGTTTGATCTGTAACTGCCACGGTGCTGCACATGTGACCAGTTATGACACCAGCCATTTGATGGTTTGAAAGTTTGGTTGAGGACACAATCAAGTGCAACAGTAAGCAATCCCGGCATTCCAGAAACATGTTTTTTTTTTTTTAAAACTGTTAAAATAACCCGCTGGGACTCTGGGCTTCAACAAAATGGCAGCTTCCAGCAACAAGAAACAGGAATAATGCTGGAGGCAAATTACGGCACACACTCATTTTGGTGGCATAATTATTCATGTGGAATGTATGTTCGTTGCTAAAGAACATTAATTTTTATCAAGTTGTTATGGGTAAAGTTCCACTTTAAAAACCTTCCACCTGGCCTATAGACAAATGACAGTGGGAGGGTGGCTCTCGTTCTGGGACCACATCATTCCACATTGTCTCACTCTAGTCACTGGGGCGTGCAGCGATGGACGGCACACTGTGTCCCTGGGACACAGCCGCATCCCCAATCTCAGTAAAGAGCTGCTGACAAGGCTCTTTACCCATGTGATCAGCTGTGTCCAATGCCCCTTGCATTGGTCAGTGGGAGGAATGCCCCTTACATTGGTGTTCAGTGGAAAGAATGCTCCTTACATTGGTGGTCAGTGAGAAGAATGCCCCTTACATTGGTGTTCAGTGGAAAGAATGCTCCTTACATTGGTGGTCAGTGGGAAGAATGCTCCTTACATTGGTGGTCAGTGAGAAGAATGCTCCTTACATTGGTGGTCAGTGGGAAGAATGCTCCTTACATTGGTGGTCAGTGGGAAGAATGCTCCTTACATTGGTGGTCAGTGGGAAGAATGCCCCTTACATTGGTAGCTACTGGGAAGAATGCTCCTTACATTGGTGGTCAGTGGGAAGAATGCCCCTTACATTGGAGATCAGTGGGAAGAATGCCCCTTACATTGGTGTTCAGTGGGAAGAATGCTCCTTACATTGGTGGTCAGTGGGAAGAATGCTCCTTACATTGGTAGCTACTGGGAAGAATGCTCCTTACATTGGTGATCAGTGGGAAGAATGCCCCTTACATTGGTGATCAGTGGGAAGAATGCTCCTTACATTGGTAGCTACTGGGAAGAATGCTCCTTACATTGGTGTTCAGTGGGAAGAATGCTCCTTACATTGGTGGTCAGTGGGAAGAATGCTCCTTACATTGGTAGCTACTGGGAAGAATGCTCCTTACATTGGTAGCTACTGGGAAGAATGCTCCTTACATTGGAGGTCAGTGGGAAGAATGCTCCTTACATTGGAGGTCAGTGGGAAGAATGCTCCTTACATTGGTGATCAGTGGGAAGAATGCTCCTTACATTGGTAGCTACTGGGAAGAATGCTCCTTACATTGGTGTTCAGTGGGAAGAATGCTCCTTACATTGGTGGTCAGTGGGAAGAATGCTCCTTACATTGGTAGCTACTGGGAAGAATGCTCCTTACATTGGTAGCTACTGGGAAGAATGCTCCTTACATTGGAGGTCAGTGGGAAGAATGCTCCTTACATTGGTGGTCAGTGGGAAGAATGCTCCTTACATTGGTAGCTACTGGGAAGAATGATCCTTACATTGGTGATCAGTGGGAAGAATGCTCCTTACATTGGTGGTCAGTGGGAAGAATGCTCCTTACATTGGTGATCAGTGGGAAGAATGCTCCTTACATTGGTGGTCAGTGGGAAGAATGCTCCTTACATTGGTGGTCAGTGGGAAGAATGCCCCTTACATTGGTAGCTACTGGGAAGAATGCTTATTACATTGGCAGTCAGTGGGAAGAATGTCCTCCTAAAGCCCCGTACACACGATCAGAATATCGAACGATCTGTCATCCGTTTTTTGTTGCATGCTAGTCTGACGTGGAAAGTGAAGAGGTTATTTTCATACGAATTTTCCCGTACAACAGAATTCTACTTCAGAAGTGATTTCATGTGTTGGATTGTTTTGTAATTTCATGTGTTGGATTGTTTTGTATGTGTTCTTTCGTCCCCAAGCATGCCTAGTCTTGCTCTTAAACATTTTTTTCAGACAAAAACTATACTAATTAAAACGAAAATCAGATGTTGTATTGACGTACGATAAAAATTTTATAGCCTGCACATCCAGTTTTTGTCGTCGGAAAATCCGTAAATCGGCTGTCGAAAGCACCATACTAACAATCCGAAAATCGTCACATCGTTTGTCGGACTAAATTTCCCTTACGACTTTCGTATTGTGTGTACGGGCCTTAACCACTTGCCTTCTGTGCACTTAAACACCCTTCCCATCCAGGCCAATTTTCAGCTTTCAGCGCTGTCACACTTTGAATGACAATTGCGCGGTCATGCTACACTGTACCCATATGAAATTTTTATCATTTTTTTCACACAAATAGAGATTTCTTTTGGTGGTATTTAATCATCTCTGGGTTTTTTATTTTTTACAAAAAAAAAGAAAAAAAGACAGAAAATTTTGAAAAAAAAAAAAAAAAGTTTTTCTTATTTTCTGCGAGTAAATTTTGAAAATAAATTTTTCTCCCTCACTGATGTGCGCTGATGAGGCGGCACTGATGGGCACTGATAGGCTGCACTTATGGGCACTGATAGGCTGCACTTATGGGCACTGATGAGGTGGCACTTATGGGCACTGATGAGGTGGCACTTATGGGCACTGATGAGGAGGTACTAATATGCCGCACTGATGAGCACTGATAGGCGGCACTGATAGGTGGCACTGATAGGCGGCACTGATAGGCGGCACTGCTGGGCACTGAGAGGTGGCACTGCTGGGTACTGAGAGGTGGCACTGACGGGTGGCACTGATGGGCACTGACAGGCGGCACTGATGGGCACTGATAGGCGGCACTGATGGACACTAACGGGTGGCACTGATGGACACTGACGGGTGGCACTGATGAGCACTGATGGGCGGCACTGATGAGCACTGATGGGCGGCACCATCAGTGCCCACACTCAGTGCCCATAGTGCTGCAAGTCAGTGCTCATCAGTGCCTAGATGAGCAGGCACTGATGGGCACTGACTGGCAGCACTATGGGCACTGATTGTGGGCATTGATGGGGGCACTGATGGCGGGCACTGTGGGCACTGATGGGGGGGCAATGTGTGTGTTTTTTTTACCTTCAGTAATCAGGGCACTGGTGATCAGTGCCCTGATTACATGTCTCTGTGTCCCCAGCGGCTGTCGGCTCCCCCTCCTTCCTCACACTGCAGTGTCTGTGTGAGAAAGGAGCGCCGGCGATGAGAGATGATCTCATATGTTTACATATGAGATCATCTCTCATTGGACGGCTTGATCACGTGGTGAATGGCCGCTGTGATTGGCCATTCACCACGATCTGTGATCGGCCGTGTCCCTTGGACACGGCCGACACAGATTCTCCCCGCTGCGCGCTCGCAGGAGCGCGCGGGGGGGCGTGTCACTGGAGGCCGTTTAAAAACGGCCTCCCGAAAATTCGAGTCCACGCTGCAGCCGTATATAGGCTGTAGCGTGGATGTGAGGAGGTTAACACATAGCTAAACAGATCACTGGTGTCAGTAGTAACTTCTGAGAGGCAGAAAATCTGTAATTTCTCAAGGCACTGCTAGAAACCTCAAGAGGAAGGCTGGGGTTATACAACAACCTAATTAAAAAAAAAAAAAAAAAGTCTGGATGTACATACTGAGCACTAACGAGCATGTAGAAGGAAAAAAAAAATAAAATAAACACACACCAGGGACAATAAAATAAAGGCAGAGTACAAAAATGCAAAATTTTATTTAGGCTCACTAGAAACAAAATGTATAAGTTACAATATCAAACCAGTGTTTTATAAATGTGCTGCAACCGGACATCATATAGTGTAATAAAAATCACCCGTTTTCTGCAAAATAGTGAACCCGATACTTGGAATAAGCCAACTTGGAAAGGACTGTATTGCTTAGTGGAGCTTTAAGGCAATTATACATTTCATGAAGGCACCGCGGCAGCCAGGGCTAAAGGCACCGCGGCAGCCAGAGCTAAAGGCACCGCGGCAGCCAGAGCTAAAGGCACCGCGGCAGCCAGGGCTAAAGGCACATCAGTGGAAGTCATGTCTTGTGGACATTATGGGCGTCAGTATTTGTACAGAACTGCAGCTTGTGCACCGCAATGTCTGTAAAGGACAGCTGTACATTTACCTATTGTATCCGCACTCCTTAGCTGGTCTGCACCAACCCTCTGCTTTATTACCAGCCTGTTCACCAAAACTCTCCCGCACTGGAGTAATGAGTCCTTATAGACTTGAATGGGCTGTATATGAAGACTGAAGATCCTCGGTATATGACCAGACCAGGTTTATGGGGACTACGTGCACAGAACATGGCTCAAGACTATTTCACTAGAAAGGCTGTAAACAGCGGAGGCAACAGTATAATGGTGGCAAGTACACAAGCTGGGGGCGAGGGTGCAGAGTAACAATAGTTTAGGTTAGGAGGTAAAGGTACAGATGTCAGTCACAGTTTAGTTCCTATTAATCCAAATGTCTAAAAAAATAGTCTTTCCTTTTTTTCGTCAAAAGGATGCAGGTTATCTCTCATCAGAATGTACCTTTCTGCAAACTCAGCACTTCACATGTTACATCAAAGTATAGGCTTTCTTTCCTACTTCCTGAAAAAAAGGCACTAGAAATCAGAGAGGTCTATACAGTTCCATATATCTCAGCTGCCTATTTTTTATTGCAGCCAACTACACAGCTGAGATCAATATTTGCGTGTTCTACAATGGTACAAATTATAATATATATATATATATATATATATATATATATATATATTTATTTTTTTATATTAGAGCCCAAAATGGTCTCAAGCTCCCAAAACCTGAACTCAGACAATTCTACCAAAAGACTGGGTGCAAGACACCAAGAGGAGCTCCTCTGCTGCCCCACACACTGCACAAATCCAAAGGAGGCGCCAGCTGGCTGCACTCAGATTCAAACACTGACAACCTTTATTGATCCAGACAAAGTGAACAGAGCCCTGCTAGGTGGCGGTAACACTACTGCCTCTAACATGTTTCACCCATTACCAGGACTTGGCCATGGATGGATCGAATCTTGGCCGGTTTAGTAGGGACTGGTCAAGATTCGATCCATCCATGCGCAGGATGGTTGTACTGAAGTCAATCGATGGACCAACCAGCCGGTGTGATTTTTGTTCCGTGCTAGCACTGGTAGATAGGAAAGTATATCACGTTTGCTTGTTTTACATGTTTTCAGTTACTTCCTGGTTCCAGGCCTAGTCAAATGATGTCATACATCCCAGGAGTCTTTGGAGGGGAGGAGGGGTTTTCTTAGCTAAGCACACCCTCCTGCCTGCAAGCCTGGGCTAAGAACAGATGATTCCAGGTAGTAAATGTTACACGAATCATCTGCCCTAACTCAAGATGGCCACGGACAGAAATGCTAGGGGGGGGGGGGGGTTTCAATGTGATTTCTAATAAAAAAAAATAAAAAGAATGAAGATAGATGGGGGGAGTTTGCTTTTAATTTTAAAAATGAAAAATAGCCTTTTTAGTTTGCGGTGCTCCGATGCAGTGAAGTTCTGCTTTGAGGTAGAGAGGAAAAGAGCTTTACATGCCCAATGTTAGAATTATTGATCAGGCTAAAGAGAATGAGTATGTACCTATTGCTTTAAAGTGATTGTAAAGTCTTTTTTTTTTTTTAAAATAACAAACATGTTATACTTGCCTACTCTGTGCAGCTGGTTTTGCACAGAGCAGCCCGGATCCTCCTCTTCTGTGCTCCTGGCCCCTCCCTCCTGTCAAGCAGCTTGCTATATAGGAGCACCCGAGCCTAGCTGCAGCCACCATGTCGTTCGGCCATTTAGACAGGGAGATGCCATTCGGCCTCGCCCCCTCTATCTCCTGATTGGCTAACTGAATTTGATTGATAGCTATGGGAGCCATTGGAGCCACAGCTGTGTCTCAGCAAATCAGGAGAAAGAGTCCTGGATGGCCCAGAGACTTGTTGACATCGTTGGAAAGAGAGGGGGCTCAGGTACGTATTTTAGTGGGTGCTAAACCCAGAAGGCTTTTTATCTTAAAGCAAAGAATACATTAAGATAAAAAACCTTCCGATTTTACAGCTCCTTTAAATATTTCTGTCACAAACTCCACTTTAGCAAAAGCACCTCTCCTGCTATACAACAGGACCATATTTAGCCCAAATGGGGACTGTACTCTGTCCGGATCAATAAAGATGTTCAGTGTTGAATCTCTTGGAAGTGCAGCCGGATTCCTTCTTCTTTGGATAGGTGCAAGGATTATAAATCTGCAACCAATTATACATTGCCTTTTACTATTTCTGTAGAATTAACAACAATAACGGCATTTTTATAAATTCTGCATCCAAAATTAAAAAAAAAAAAAAAACACATTAAAGACGCCTTGTTTTTTTTATAACTTCTACAGTTACATTTTAAAGTAGTCATTATGCACTTAAAGTTGGCTCTAACCCAAAAAATTAGTTTTAATTAGATTTGGTCCCAAACTTGCCACAAGAGAAGCACAGTGTGGTTTTATAAAAGTCCTGTAGTGTAATATATATATATATATATATACATAGTAGTGTAAAAGTTCAGACAGTAGTCATGTAAGGCACTCGCCTAAATTTGATCAGTTATTACACTAAAAAGGTTCCCTTTAGACCCCGTTCACACTGGGGCGACGCTACTTGCAGGGGCGACCTCACAGGTCGCAGTGCGCAGCTCGCACCGTGACCTCGGAGCAGCCGGCACGGACTTCATATCATTGAAGTCTATGCAGGTCGCTCCGGGTCGCCCCAAAGAAGCTCCGGACCCTTTTTCTAAGTCGGAGCGACTTGTGTCGCTCCTATTAGAACGGGTTCGCAGCTTCTCTATGGCAGGCGACCTACGGCGACCTGGCAGGCGACCAGGTCGCCTGACAGGTTGCCCCAGTGTGAACGGGGACTTAGTGTTTTAAAATGTTGCCAATAGGAAATCCGCTGAGTGCAAGGAAGTGTTAAAAGAAAAGGGAGGAAAAAAATACACACACAGGTGTGAATGGTATCAACTATTTCACATAAACATATTACAGCTTAGATTATTGGTCCTCGTGGCTTTCAGGCCAGCATAAAAAAGTAAAAAAAAAAAAAAAAAAAAAATAAAAAAAAAATAGTACCAGTAAGAATTAATCCAGTTTTCTTTTTTAAGGAATAAAATCAGTAGGAATGTTTATTAAAAAAAAAAAAAAAAAAAAATACTATTTACAAGGCCAGTGAAAAATAAAACAAAAACATAAAAATCAACCCTAAGGGTTCGTTCACACGTGTTATGCTCTCTGAAGAGTAATCCGATTCAGGGAGCGTTTGATAGGCAGTGAGGTGGTGTTGAATTTGCCTTCTCGCCATCATCTGCTTTATCTCCCACACTAGTGTGCTGCAACCGAGTGCAGGGCACTTGCAGAATGGTCCCATTCACTTGAAAGTGACAGGGGGCAGAAAGAGTACACCCCCAGCCTCTGCAGCTAAAATGGGTAGTAGAAAATCTTTGGCTTAACCCGGGGGTGGTGGGGGGTACATTTCCCCCCCACCACCCCAAGCCTTACGTTTGAACGAATCCTAAATCTCCAGCATTCAAACAGTTTCTTGTAACAAATAATCTTTCACTTTTATACTATTTTACACTGAGCGAATCAAATCTTTTTATATTCACACAATTAAATAAAAAAATTCTGCTGCAAGAAAGAATAGAAACAAAATCTTAAAAAAAAAAAAAAAAACATGCTTTGACTCATATTCATTTAAAATTGTGATCCTTCCCAGTCAAGGACAGAATGTGATTCAAGAAAAAAATAAAAAACGTCACTTGTGAAACTGAAGGGTTTGGTCCATTTTTTTGGTTCTGGGCTCAAACAATCAAACTCTCTCTACTCAAAGCTTCACCCTGAAAGACAAAAAATACACAATATTTGCAGTTAATTTAACCACATTAGGACTGGGCCTTTTTTCTGACACTTGTTGTTTACAAGTTAAAATATTTTTTTTTTTTGCTAGACAGTTACTTAGAACCCCAAAACATTTATTTATATATATATATATATATTTTTTTTTTTTTTTTTTTTTGCAGAGACCCTATAGAGTATAATGGAGATGGCTAAAAAAAATTCACTTTGTTTAATATAAAATAAGAAAACAGTAAAGTTGGCGCAATTTTTTTCTATAAAAATGTCAAAGATCATGTTATGCCGAGTAAACCGATACCCAACATGTCATGCTTCAAAATTGCGCACGCTCGTGGAATGACGACAAACTTTGGTACTTAAAAATCCCCATAGGCGACATTTTAAAAATTTCTATAGGTTACCAGTTTAGAGTTAGAGGAGGTCTAGGGCTCAAATGATTGCTCTCGCTCTAAGGATCGCGGCAATACTTCACATGTGTAGTTTGAAAAGCGTTTACATATGTGGACGCGACTTGTGTTCGCTTCTGCGCGCGAGCTAGTGGGGACGGGGCACTATCATTTTTTTTTTTTTTCATATTTATTTTCTTTTATTTTTACACTGTCCTTTTAAAAAAAAAAAAATTGTTCACTTTTATTTCTATTACAAGGAATGTAAACATCCCTTGTAATAGAAATAAGCAGGACAGGTCCTCTTTAATGTGAGATCTGGAGTCAAAAAGACCTCACATCTCACATCTACACTAAAAGGAAAAAAAAAAAAAAAAAAGTAATTTTCATGATGAAAAAAAAAAAAAATTGGCTCTTTAAATCCATTGCTAGGAAGCGACGTATGAGGTCGCTCTGGTCCTCCAAGGCCATAGATTTGAGTGAGGGCCATCTGTCCCTCACTCGATTTCCTGCCTGAGAGGAGAGCGGACCGCATCGTTTCCCCCGCTGCGGATGGGTCCAGTAAGCAAGGAAAACGACAGGAAGCGGCGGGAGGGGTGGCACCTCCCCTGCAGTCCATATAAAGGTGATCCCACGGCGAATCCGCCGCTGGGACCACCCTTATGTTAAAGTGGACCGCCCGCCTTTTAAAAAAAAATACCGGTATTATGGCAGCCATCTGCTGCCATAACCCCGGTATTTAACGTCAAAATACCGACGTAAATACACGGTGGGCAGTCCGTAAATTGTTAAAGAAAAAGCTACTGCTACTTTCCGTAACTACAGGTTCTCTTCAAAAGAAATTGTCCTTTATTTACCATCTTAACACCGACTCACCCTTTTCAGCTTCTTCCCTCGAGAGGAGACCGATTCAGTTTCCGTATATGGAGGAGGCGGCGGTGGAAAATCATCATCATCATCATGATGGCGGTTCTTTCTGCCATCTGAACGGGAAGAATTGGGGATGCTGTCAAGACCATCGCGGCTGCCGGCTCTCTGCTGCTTCTTGCGCAAAACCTCGTCGAGGAACCGATCGTCGTACGCTGGGTCTTTTCGGTGGCGGCCCACATCTTGGAGGTCATCTCTGCTGCGGCTTCTTTTACCTCCATAGTAATCATCGCGGGGATCAGGAGAGCGCCCGTCCTTACCTCGGCCATATCCTCTGCTGCTGTGGTCGTCGTCGGAATTGTGTCCTCCTCGGCTTCGACCCTCGGAGGGAGAATCGCGGTAGTGTCGGTCTCGCCTGTCATATTCATCCAGGTCATCTACGGAACGAGTGCGGCCCCGTCTCTCCATTGGTGGGGCATGACGGGATCTATCATCAAAAGGGGGCTGGCGAGGGATTGGAGGTCGACGGTAGTCACTTCCCAGGAGGCTTTCCTCCTCCATATCCCGGATGGGAGACATGCCTTGGTTGCGCAAACGATCCATACCGTTCCGGAGATTATTTCTCTGATCATCTTCATGTAATGAGCTCACTTCACTCATGACTGTAGCTGGAGGATAGAAAAGAAAAGAAAAGAAAAAAAAAAAGAATTAAAAAGGCATTCCGCAAATCAAACATTTTGTCACCTACTAGTTAAAAAAAAAAAAAAATGCATAAATTAATAAAAACCAAGACAGAAGTAGACTGAGGATGTCATCACGGGTCTTCCCATATGACTGGGCCTGGTAATTTGTCTCTCCCTTACCCCTGCAGAGGGATTCATTGGCAAGGGCTCCGGCAGTGCATGGAAGTGGCATGGGAGCGTGTGGCTTGATAGGTATTCGGAAGGTTAGAGTTAGGAAGGGGCATATTCTGGAAACCGAGGCGTAACTAGAACCTTCAGGGCCCCGGTGCAAGAAACCATGAAGGGCCCCCCCAAGCCTGGAGCTCTTCCCACTGATCCTGGGGCCCTTTATTACGGTCCCGCAGCGGGACCCTTCCACAAGTTCTGCAGTGGGCCCCCTTCATTTTTTTTACAATGTCACTGACTATGACTCTGTCCATTCAGAAAAGGAAGGAGCTGGTAAATTACATATTTACCGACCCCTTCCTGGTTCTCTATTGCGACACATCCCCTGCAGGAGCCGGCGGGAGAGGGGAGGAAGCACATTGGGGTGGGGTAGCACAGCATGTGTGTGTGGGGACCACACATGGGCCCAGAGACAGCAGAACACAAATTGAACTGGATAGGAGGAGCGGCGGGGGCAGCGTACAGAGGAACCAATCTCCTCCATTTTCCTCCTGCAGCTACAGGAGGAAAAAGGAGGACAGTGATTTCTCTACATGCTTCCCCGCAGCCCCACCTATCCAGGTGTACAGGGGAGCTGCACATGCCCCCTGAAGCATGGGGCCCGGTTGCAATTGCAACCTCTGCAACCCCTGTAGTTACGCCCCATTATGGAAATGTTATGGAGATGAGATGAACATACCATTTTCAAATCTGCCGCCAGGTCCTGCTCTGGTTGGGTCGAAATTTGCTAGCTCCTTCTCCATGTAGTAAAGGACCCTCATGGAATCATCCTGTTGGTTGGCCTGTATGCGATAGCCACTGCGCACTGCAACATGGAAAAAAAAAAAAAAAAAGCACAACACACATTAGATTCCAAAGTTCCAAAACATAGCGTCTATATCCAGACACTGGCCAATCAAGCTCTGCCATGGAAAATTCTAAGTGACAATAATCCACCACTATAGGTATAACACAGACTATCTGGAGACGTCATATAGGGAGAATATCAGCACACTCTCTCTCGAACTGAGACATATATGCAGAAAACAGAAGGCCAGGGGGTTACAAATATTGGAATAAAATTAGGTTAGCTGTTCACAAAAATCAAATCAGGTTTTATTTAAAACAGCAAAGAATCCAAATCATTGTTCAGAAGGGTCATTCCATCCAAGATTGTTCGCATCTGGAGTAACCTTATTACTTTCTGGTATTAGTAAACCATTCCTATTACATTTATAGAACAGACACTATGAAGCATATATACACATACCTGAAGCTGGCACATCGTTGTCTCGAATCAGAGGAGCCTGAGAACTGTGTCCACCTACTAGAATAAGAGAAGATCATATTAACATCTGTGGAAATGGTTTAAAGTAACTGTAAAAAGGAAAAAAAAAAAACTTTTTTTAAAAAAGAACAAAGCATGTTCTACTTACCTGCTCTGTGCACAGAGCAGCCCCGATCCTCCTCTTCTGGGGTCCCCCGTCAGAGCTCCTGGCTCCTCCCCCCCTTCTGAGTGCCCCCATAGTGAGCTGCTTGCTATGGGGGGCGCTCGTGTGAGCTCGCTCCTGAGCCAGTCTCTGTGTCCACTGATGCACACAGTGCGGCTCGGTCTGCCCCCCACTCCCTCCTTACAGGCTGTAAATGACAGCAGCAGCAGCCAAAGGCCTCACTATCCAGGGAATAAAGTTTAGAGAGCGGCTGCTCTCAGGCACACCGCTAGATCGAGATCGGGCTCGGGTAAGTGTTTAGGGTGGGCTGGGGGAACGGAACACAGAATATTTTTTACCCTAACACAGAGAATGCATTAACCAGTTCCCGCCCAGGTTAGAGTCAGACGACGGTCGGGCAGGACATTCGTCAATCCAGGTGGATATCAAATGACGTCCTCCCGGAACAGGCCGTGCTGAGGCACAATCTGTCACCAGCTGTGTCCATCGGACACAGCAGATGACATATCACTGTACGGGGCCGTTGCCGGTACCATGTGATCGCTGTGACCAATCACAGCAGATGACAAGACAACAGTACATAATGAATAGTTTTGATTCATTGTGTAGCTAGCTGTGATTGGTCACAGTGATCACATGGTACAGACAAGGCCAATCACAGTCCATCTGTACCATGTAATTAGTGGTGGCCAATCACAATACATACTGAATGAATCCATTATATTAAGTAAAAATGGTCGCTTATAACAGTGAAATTCACTAGTATAAAACAATCAAATGTGCCCAAAAAAAAATAAATAAATAAATCCTGATCGCTTCCCCAGAACAGTACAACATTCATTTTCCAAAAAAAATTGGGACTGTACTTTCGAAAAAAGGGGTAATTGTACCGTCCTGGCATTTTCGGGCCTCAAGAAATGAGATTGGTCGTCAGTATATCAGGATTGATTTTCAGATATAAACCGTTGTTTGTGGACTCTATAAATTTACACTGATTTGGGTTATTTTTCACCAAATAAATGGAGCAGAATACTTTCCAGACTAAATTTATGAAAAAATTACATTTTGCAAATAACCTAACAAAAACGAAGAAATATGCATTTTGCTTTTAAAATTTTCAGACTTGTTCGGTTTATTAAGCAAAAAAAAAAAAAAAAAAAAAAAAAAAAAAAAAAAAACAACCCAGTGGTGATTAAATATCATCAAAAAAAAGCTCTATTTGCTTGAAAAAAAAAAAAATTGATATGGATACAGTGTTCCAATCGTCAAAGTGTGACAGCGCTGAAAGCTCAAAGCTGGCCTGGTCAACCACTAAATTTGCACTGATGCAAAGATTTTTCTACCAGAAATAAATTAAAGGATTACCAGAACTTGCTGCATCGAAGTCCATTCCATACCCGTTGTACATGGGCTGCATTGGGTTCATCTGGATGACGGATCCGGGTGGCGGCACTTTCACCTGGCTGTGATGGGAGTACACTGAAGGCGCATACATACTGGGGGCATACATGCTAGGCACTCCGGCTGTTGCTGCCTTCCCCGCCTCATACACTGAGGAAAACAAAGAGGAAGATTAGATTTATTCTGTGCTTTTGTACAACTAATTCAATTTCCTATTCATATTTAGGATTCAAAGGGAACTTCTCATTATCTGATTATGGTCATTACTTGGGAATGCTGAGGCTTCTGGAAGAGTTTTTTTTTTCCTATGGCAAGCATGTCACCCTGTGTGATGCTGCAAAATGTGCTCTCCCAGGACTAATATCTGCTTCCTGCATCAGATGGGAGCCTCGCCTATGACAGAATAGCAGTCCTGAAAAGCTGCATTCAGAGAGCTGCTTTCGTCATGAGGATGTCACGGCTGACCACCTAAAAACACACTCATTGGCTGTTATACTGACCCCCTGGCAGCAATACTTTCAGTCTCTGAGCTTTAAGGAAAGGAAGGGGGAAAGGGGAAAGGAAGGGGGAAAGGGGAAAGGAAGGGGGAAAGGGGAAAGGAAGGGGGAAAGGGGAAAAGGAAGGGGGAAAGGGGAAAAGGAAGGGGGAAAGGGGAAAAGGAAGGGGGAAGGGGGAAAAGGAAGGGGGAAGGGGGAAAGGAAAGGGGGAAAGGAAAGGGGAAGGGGGAAAGAAAGGGGGAAAGGAAGGGGGAAAGGAAGGGGGAAAGGAAAGGGGAAAGGAAAGGGGAAAGGAAAGGGGAAAGGAAAGGGGAAAGGAAGGGGGAAAGGGGAAAGGAAGGGGGAAAGGAAAGGGGAAAGGGGAAAGGAAGGGGGAAAGGAAAGGGGAAAGGGGAAAGGAAGGGGGAAAGGAAAGGGGAAAGGGGAAAGGAAGGGGGAAAGGAAAGGGGAAAGGGGAAAGGAAGGGGGAAAGGAAAGGGGAAGGGGGAAAGGAAAAAGGGGAAGGGAAAAAAGGGGAAGGGAAAAAAGGGGAAGGGAAAAAAGGGGAAGGGAAAAAAGGGGAAGGGAATCGGAAAGGAAAAAGGCTACGAATTGAGTTGGAAGTGACACCACCCAAAGAGTTACTATGAAGCTTCCGTTGTCGGATGCCTGCACCCGCCTTCACACTGAAGCCTCCACTGACAGCTGATGCTGGGACCAGACCGGCTGCAGAATAGCTAAGCACAGCGATTTTTGCTTTACAAGGTTAGATAGATTAGGGTTAGAATTTGGCACAGAGCATGTTTAGCCTGGACTTATCCTTTAATACAGGACTAATCATCCTGAATCACATGTGATGAGTTCAGAGTGCAACCCCCAACCACAGCTTCTTAGAAGAGAGGAGGCTTCAGGGAATCAGTATTATTGGATGGAGGGAGCCTAGCATAGCGAGGAAAAGGGTAGCTATTACATCTAATGCCTCTATCCCTGGACCTAATGAGCATTTAAGGCCCCTTTCACACTTATGCGACCTAAAAGTCACCCGAATTTTCTGCAATTTTGTTGCCGTGATTTTGACGGGACTTGAAGCAATGCCTATGCCTTTGGACCTCAAAACGCATTAAAATCTGCCAAAAGTAGTGCAGAGAGTAGTTTGAAGTCGTTGCGACTTGAAGTTGTACAGATATGAACGGTACTCATTGGAAATCATGGAGAACGAAAATCGCAGGACAAGTCGCACAAGTGTGAAAGGGGCCTAACACTCGCAGTGTGGGGAGGACCCTCTGCAACTCTTGTGCCCAGAGTTGGGCTTTAAACAAATATAGGTGATCAAGAAAGTGCAAGAAAGCTCTTCCATTAGAGTAACTAGATTTCTGTTGGGGGGAAAAAAAAAAAAAAACAAAGACACGCCCCTCTGAGTAATCAATGTACAATTCCCGCACAATTCTGCTCTGAAAGAACAGCTGTTTGACCATATCTTTTTGCATATGGATTCTGAATAGGAGTGACTGGTCCATTATAATTAGCTGATGCATTTTCAGCATTCTGATGAGAAAAGTTCCACTGTCTGCATTCCTTTAGAAGGAATTCTTAGGGAGTAGCTCAACTTTTTTGTTGCATAGGTTGCCTAAAATCTAATTTGTAGCTTTTTAAAAAGCAAAACAAAAAGGAGCTATCAGAACTGGATGATACCTGGAACACAAAGACTAACATGGTGCAGTAATGGAAGGGCAAACTTACATGCTCTGGGGCAGCAGCACTTCTCAGGACAGCAGGGGCAGCTCACATAGCAGCAGCAGGTGTGTGGGC
Organism: Pelophylax lessonae; assembly: GCF_965119305.1. Lineage (NCBI taxonomy): Eukaryota > Metazoa > Chordata > Amphibia > Anura > Ranidae > Pelophylax > Pelophylax lessonae. Next base: position 210,504,396 of record NC_138779.1, on the reverse strand, counting down.
AGCACTGACACCAGCAGATGCCAATCATCAGGAATAAAAAGAAGCCAGCGAGGATAATGAGCACGACAAAAAGCCAATCTGAAAAACACAAAAAAGGTAACAAAAACAAGTTTAAAAAACACACAGGAAACATTTACCAGAAATAAAATGTCTTCATAGGGAAACAAAAGGTGAATAAATAAACCACTAAACAGCAGGAGCCTAAAAAAGATACCCATCCATGTCATACGAGGGCTAATCCACCTACAAATTCTAGTTGCTTGACAATCAATGGTTTCCGATTTACCAACCCAGAGAAATTATTTTTATCAGGAGTTTAATGTCTGTTTTTTTGGGTTAGAGCAGGGATCCTCAACTACGGCTCTCCAGCTGTCGCGGAACTACACATCCCATGAGGCATTGTAAAACTGACATTCACAGACATGGCTAGGCATGATGGGAATTGTAGTTCCTGAACAACTGGAGGGCCATAGTTTGAAGACCCCTGGGTTAGAGACTCCAATGGAGAGTGCAAAATGTGGTGCAGCTCTGCATAGAAACCAATCAGCTTCCAGGTTTTAGCCCTTGTTGACGATGAACTTTGGTTTGAAATTGTGCGAGTTCAGCTGAACTCAATTTCTAACCCACGTCAGTGCGAGTTTAGGGGCGATTTGAATGACTTCTGCACGGGATCATGCACAGATGTCTATTGAAACCCCCCTGAAGTCGTCAAAAGTAATGCACTAACTACTTTTGAAAATCGGTGCGGCGCCGCAAAGTCAGCGTGGCATCGTTTGGGACAGTGGCGTTGCCGGCAATAGGTTAGGCATGCGATTTGATGCATGTCAAATGTTGCATGTTAAATCATGCCGATGTGAAGGGGGGCTTCTTGTGAAAGCCTAATTAAACAAGCTAAAGTTAGAAGCTGATTGACTACCATACACAGCTGCACCAGATTTGAGTGCTCCAGTTTTAGTAAATCTCCCCCATTGCATGCCAGAAACAGCCAAGAAATATTTTTGGAAAGAGATCAGCAAAGGCCACCCATATATTTCCCTTGAAAGGGGTCCTCTAAAGAGAACCTGTCTTGGCACACATGATCAGTCCTTGCAGAGGGTTGATTATGATTAGAGGCATGACAGGTTTACTTTAAGTCCCGGTTCACACTGGGGCAACTTGTCAGGCTCCATTCAGTGCAATGGAACCCTTCTGATTGGAGCGACTCAAGTCGCTCCAACTTAGAAAAAGGTTCCTGCACTACTTTGGGGGTGACTTGCATTGACTTCTATTAGAGAAGTTGCATGCAAGCCCCCCTGAAGTCGCACTGCACGGGGCGGCTTTGAAGCCGCCCCTGTGTGAACCCAGCCTGAAGGGTTAGTTCACGTTTTAACAATTGGAACTCAAAACACCCCCCCACCCCCTGTGGTATGTTACTTTTATGCTCCCCATCTTCTGATGCCTTCTCTAGCCGCTGTATTAAACCAGCACTTTAAAAGTTGACAATGCTGGAGGCTGTACAGCAGCATATTGCTCCCAATTGTGACCAATCATTGGTCAGCACTGGCTGATAGGAAACTATTTCTGGTCTCCCTGAGGGAGATTCCTCAGGATAGTGAGGACCCAACCATCAATTTAAAACACTAAGTAAAGCAGGAAGAGTAAATGCCTCCAAGGCTTTCTCTGCCAGTAACAAAGGTCACACAAGGGCCAGACACGGACCAGAATCTAACAGGGATGCAGACAATCTAACCCCAAGGTAGGCAACCTTAAAACTTCAGCTGTGGAAAAACTATAAATCCCATGAGGCACTGCAATAGGGAGAGCGGAGCGCCCGATGACCAGAATAAGGCAACTCTTGTTGAAGAATGCAATGGTTTTATCGAAAGTAAAACAAGTACAAATCAAGCCAATGTGTTTCGAGGGGCACTGCCTCCCCCTTCTCGGCTGTTGGTAAGCCCTAATGTAGATGGGTGGACTCCATGGTGGTACCCAAGCTCCGGTTAGTGTAGGAAACCAATGCGCTACCAAGATTGAGGTGGTGAAAACTCTGGGGATTCTGATGTAAATTGGCCAAACGACCCCTAATGAGCAGCAGACAATCCTTATAGTGTCTCCGCATATACCTAGATAGAGATAGCACAGTGGATAGGTGCTATTCCTGGGGGGTGGTAAACATGGCTTGCAAAAAATGCTCATCAAGAGTGTAGGGATGACAGTGGGGAAAGCCTCCAAATCTGATGCGTTTCAGGTGAGACCACCTTTCCTCAGGGGTATGTAGATGGGGTTGTACGATTTCCAATTTAGGAGTTCTAAACGATGAGAAAGCTGTGTAGAGTAAAATCAATAGAATAGAATAAATCTAGACACGTGACGTGTCAAGCTATTTACAATTTTTTTTTTTAATGATTTAAAACACACACACACACATACATTATTTTTATATATATATATATATATATATATATATATATATATATATATATATATTATATAATATTATATTTATATATATATATATATATATATATATATATATATATATATATATATATACAGTGGGTACGGAAAGTATTCAGACCCCCCTTAAATTTTTCACTCTTTGTTATATTGCAGCCATTTGCTAAAATCATTTAGGTTCATTCTTCTTCCTCATGAATGTACACATAGCACCCCATACTGACAGAAAAACACAGAATTGTTGACATTGTTGCAGATTTATTAAAAAAGAAAAACTGAAATATCACATGGTCCTAAGTATTCAGACCCTTTGCTCAGTATTTAGTAGAAGCCCCCTTTTGATCTAATACAGCCAGGAGTCTTTTTGGGAAAGATGCAACAAGTCTTTCACACCTGGATTTGGGGATCCTCTGCCATTCCTCCTTGCAGATCCTCTCCAGTTCTGTCAGGTTGGATGGTAAACGTTGGTGGACAGCCATTTTTAGGTCTCTCCAGAGATGCTCAATTGGGTTTAAGTCAGGGCTCTGGCTGGGCCATTCAAGAACAGTCACGGAGTTGTTGTGAAGCCACTCCTTCGTTATTTTAGCTGTGTGCTTAGGGTCATTGTCTTGTTGGAAGGTAAACCTTTGGCCCAGTCTGAGGTCCAGAGCACTCTGGAGAAGGTTTTTGTCCAGGATATCCCTGTACTTGGCCGCATTCATCTTTCCCTCGATTGCAACCAGTCGTCCTGTCCCTGCAGCTGAAAAACACCCCCACAGCATGATGCTGCCACCACCATGCTTCACTGTTGGGACTGTATTAGACAGGTGATGAGCAGTGCCTGGTTTTCTCCACACATACCACTTAGAATTAAGGCCAAAAAGTTCTATTTTGGTCTCACCAGACCAGAGAATCTTATTTCTCGCCATCTTGGAGTCCTTCAGGTGTTTTTTAGCAAACTCCATGCGGGCTTTTATGTGTCTTACACTGAGGAGAGGCTTCCGTCGGGCCACTCTGCCATAAAGCCCCGACTGGTGGAGGGCTGCAGTGATGGTTGACTTTCTACAACTTTCTCCCATCACCTGACTGCATCTCTGGAGCTCAGCCACAGTGATCTTTGGGTTCTTCTTTACCTCTCTCACCAAGGCTCTTCTCCCCCGATAGCTCAGTTTGGCCGGACGGCCAGCTCTAGGAAAGGTTCTGGTCGTCCCAAACGTCTTCCATTTGAGGATTATGGAGGCCACTGTGCTCTTAGGAACCTTAAGTGCAGCAGAAATCTTTTTGTAACCTTGGCCAGATCTGTGCCTTGCCACAATTCTGTCTCTGAGCTCTTCAGGCAGTTCCTTTGACCTCATGATTCTCATTTACTCTGACATGCATTGTGATCTGGAAGGTCTTATATAGACAGGTGTGTGGCTTTCCTAATCAAGTCCAATCAGTATAATCAAACACAGCTGGACTCAAATGAAGGTGTAGAACCATCTCAAGGATGATCAGAAGAAATGGAAAGCACCCAAGTTAAATATATGAGTGTCACAGCAAAGGGTCTGAATACTTAGGACCATGTGATATTTCAGTTTTTCTTTTTTAATAAATCTGCAACAATGTCAACAATTCTGTGTTTTTCTGTCAGTATGGGGTGCTATGTGTACATTCATGAGGAAGAAGAATGAACTTAAATGATTTTAGCAAATGGCTGCAATATAACAAAGAGTGAAAAATTTAAGGGGGTCTGAATACTTTCCGTACCCACTGTATATATATACACACACACACACACACACATACATATACATATACACACACACATACACTAATTATATATATATATGTATGATGCAGAGGCAGCAAAATCCAGCCGTCATTGGCTTTCATAAGAAACAGAGACCACAGAGCCCATCCATCTCCATTAGCATGTACCAACAGCCCTAAAAGAAGGGGGGAGACGATCCCTCCGAAATGTGTTGGCTTGATTTGTACTCATTTTACTTTCAATAAACGATTGCATTCCTCATCAAGAGTTGCCTTAGTATGGACATCGGGTGCTCCTCACTACTTAAGTGACATCTCTGTCGTACCAGTAAGGTTGCAGCCCATACATTCAAAGGGGAGACCAATGCCTCCATTCACTCACAGAACCACCTAATATCAAGAACCATCTCACCCCGGTCTGCAGCTCAAATTAAGACTTGCAGCCACAGGCGTGACCTCCAATGGTAGAAGCATGATGGAATTTGTGGTGTCACCACAGCTGAAATACCGAGGTTGCCTCCACCTGTTTTATTTTGTTTTTTTGTCTGTGCCGCCATTGGAAGGTGCCCCATCACTTGCCGTCTAAAGAAAAAAAAAAAGTGTGCCACCAGAACAAGAAGCAAGGGAAATCTTAATAGAGCCGTGCAAGACCAAACCAGAGTTCCAACCCAAAACTAGGAAAAAAGGAATATAGATAATAAAAAAAAATGAAGTAAATTGTTAAAAATGTATTTTTATTATTTTTAGTAGTATTGTTATTTTACATTTTTATTTGCATTATTTTTATAATAAAAAAAATATAAACACAACATTTATACTGTATATTTCTATCCTACCCCTAGGTAGGCTTTTATTACAGAAGACACTCTTGGGTTGGCAAGGGCATTTGCTATAAAACTTAATAAATAAAAGTTAAAGCTCTGCTGACTTTCATATGCAAACAAAAATGCTGTTTTTTTTTTTTCCCTTGCATATGATTGGGCATTCTTTGCAATGCGAACCTTTACCTCATTTACTAGGTTAGGAAGCAACTGCACTTGCAAAGTGCACAGTCTATTTAACTTTAGTAAATCCATTCCTCTATAGCAGTGGCCCTCAACTCCGGTCCTCAGGGCCCACTAACAGGCCAGGTTTGCAAGATAACTGAAATGCATCCCAGGTGATCCAATTTGCTGCTCAGTGATTGCAGTATTCTGGTCTGCATCTCCCCAAGGTAATACTTAAAATCTGGCCTGTTAGTGGGCCCTGAAGACCGAAGTTGAGGATCACTGCTCTATAGGTCACTTCTGTGCTAAATGCTTCACCCTGCCCATCTTTTTTTTATATACACAATATGCCACTCCTACACACAGCTCAGTGTACATACATGGCACGTTGTGTGCCAGTAAAAAGACATCCATATGCATGCAAAGAAGTTACATCATCCTGGCCATTGAATAATTCTGAAGAGTCCAGCCCCAGAAGACGACCGGGTGAAGATGAAAATACAAAAGGGGACAAGGGGGACCTTGGCCTTTGTATTATAAGAGAAAGGTAAGAGTGTCATAATATGCAAATATTCTCAGCATACTTGCACATGGCAAAAGCTCCTGGTGGCTCCAACGTTCACCATTTATATCACAGCTGCAGAACAAGCGCATTGTTTTTTCATACATGAAGAAACAAGGACCTAAAGAAGAGCCTGATAATGAATTCCGTCAAAGATTTGCTAGGAGCCCTCCAAAGCAAAAAGACGGAAAGTGCACCAAAAATACCAGCGTAAGCGCAGTGGACTACACCGAGTGTACTGCAGATCTAAAACCAACCAAGCGAGTGTTCAATCTAAAACCGGCACCAAACCACACCCGAAATAAAAGGAAACCAAGCAGAACCACACACGCCACCAATTACAGTAGTTGTAGTAAAAGTTGTATAAAACAATAACCATAATACACAGTGGTGATCGACCAATATCGTTTTTTTTAGTGCCGATACCGATATTTTGGTCATTGGATATCGGCCGATATTTTCGGACATTTAAGAATTTTTTTTTTTTTACAGGTACTGTTGTGGAGGGATCTGGGGGGTCTAAAAGACCCCAAACCCCTCCTCTGCACTTAAAAGCATTCAAAACACCAAGTTTGGCTGTTTTGAATGCTCGCATTTTTTTTTTTTTTAATTTGACGCAGAGTACATCACTTCCGGGTTTTTTACATGGAGACCCGATCAGAGCCGAATGCGGCTTTGATCGGGTCTTCTCTTTGCGACCGTGCAGGTAGGATGCCCAGGTCTCCCAGTGGGACGGGAGACATGGGCGAGCCATGGAAGGGGGTGGACGTCCCCTCCCACTCCTTGTAATGACAGCCGAGCGGCTTCTCAGCTGCATCGGTTGTCATTACAAGACAGCCGACCGTCGGCTATGGACACCGGTACCGGGGTGATGCCTCTAGCTGCAGACATCACTCCGGTACAAGCACTTTCCCGAAATATCGGCAATATCAGTAACCTCAGGGGCCGATTCCAATATATCGGGGAAAGTGCATATTGGCATTGCCGATAATCGGTCGATCCCTAATACACAGTATCAGTTTTACCTATATTTTCAACAAAAGTTTTATATTAAAATAAATAAATACACCTCTGGGCATTTACTGCTATGCTGTTGATCGATGCAGACACCCAGCACCGAATTATCGAATCCAAAAGGAAAAGACCAACCGCACTTCGAAGACTAGGCCAGATTTCTTCCTCTGCAATAAAGTCCAGCCTTGTGGGTTATACGTGTCAGAGGAGGAGGTCCAAAACAGGACTGTGTTCATGTTTTCCGGATGAATAAAGTTACCAGTGTTTGAATTTTCTTGGTAGTGCAGTCGTTCTTTTTATTTGGATTGGTGCACCCTGTGGGGTAAAGGATGAGCCCCTGCTGGCGTTTAGCACATGATCGTCCACGAGGGTGACCCCATTCTGGGCTCAGGAGCAGCGTACCCTATATTTTACACAAAAGCAAATTATTTTGTAAACAATTACAATTCAAACATTTTCAGTGGGAAAACGGTCACAATTGCCTAAGGGGTACAAAAAATATTTAGTAAAAGGATCATCTTATTATTCCATTATTACTGCAGACCCTGAAACACAAGTTAGTTCAGTAATAAAAGGCAGATTTTAACATTCACAGATCTGTTTGCCAATGCACAAAAATGTAAGAAATGCATTTATTTAAAAAAACAGCAGATTCTGAATAAGTAAATTTTTCTACGGCCAAATTTGGTTTCTAAAGGCCCATTTCATACGGGTGTACCAATCTGTATGACCTGGTGACCTGGTCTTCATCTACCCAAGATGCACAGGTGCTCTTTTCCAGGGGGCTGCAGGCAGCCTGTTCAAATCAATGACAGGCTGCACAGATCTCCACCCACATCCTGGGGTGCACATCCATGCAGGTCCAGTGCACAACAGTGGGGGGGATTAAGGCCCCTTTCACACGGGCTTTCCGATTCGGTCCACCTGTCAGTTTTTCAGGCGAACCTGATCCGATACTCCATGTACCCCTATGGAGCAGCGGATGTCAGCGGAGACATCTCTTCTGACACCCGCTGCTATCCGATCCTCTCCGTGAAATCCAGACAGATAGAAACCTTATCTCCATTCATCTGGAGGATCGGATGAAAACAGACAGGCGGGTCCATTATCATCCGATCTCCCATAGGGGAGAGCGAGGATCCGACAGGTCTGTCTCTGCACACAGAGCGGAGACAGAGCTGTCATCCGTCTGCTCAGCGGGGATCGGCGGCTTGATCTCCACTGAGCAAAATGGAGCCCATTAGGTGCACCGCCTGTGTGAAAAGGACCCCTACTGGAGCACTCAGAATCTGGTGCAGCTGTGCATGGTAACCAATCAGCTTCTAACTTCAGCTTGCGCAGTTAGGCCCCTTTCTCACATGCCATTTTTCATTCATCCGTTGATAGATGGAAAAACAGACATCAACGTATCTTCATGGAAAAAACAGATGTAAAAGGATGATCATTCATATACATCCGCATCCATCATCCATTTTTGCATTGGTAGTGGATGTTAAAAAAAAAAAAAAAAAAAAAAAAAAAACGATCACTGATGGATATCTTGACGATCACTGATGGATATCTTGACGATCACTGATCGATATCTTGACGATCACTGATGGATATCTTGATGATCACTGATGGATATCTGATGAATACGTTATCCCTTTTGACGTGACTGAACTGGTGAAATGAACAGTCCACATATGAAAGGTGAAAGGGGCCTTAAGCTTTGACAATTAAACCTGGAAGCTGATTTCTACGCACAGCTGCAGCAGATTTTGCACTCCCCAGTTTAAATAAATCTCCCCCAGTCTGTCTGCGTCCGGATCCATGCATTGGACTGGCACAGGTGTAAACCACAGGATGTGGGTGAAGATACAATGCGGTCTGTGCAGCCGGCCACCTGTCATTGATCTGAACAGGATGCCCACATACCCCTCTGCATTAACACCTTTGCATCCTGGGCAGCTAAAGGCAGCCCCTGCATACTGACCCCAACGCACACGTTCCTGAATAGTGGCTGTGTTTGTGAGCAGGCACTGTAGTGACCAATCGGCTGGAATCAAAGATAGTCAAGGCAGAATGTCACCAGCACACCGTGGATCTTCAATGTGGGTCCAAAGCTTTATGCACCGATCACATTGTAACAAACAATGTTTGAGTGCCTCACAGGACCCCTTCCATCAGGCATCCGATGAAAAATGCCTAATGAAGCACTGCAAGGCTCTGAAACGTTGCTTTTGCTGTAACAATGCGATTGATGAATAATGCTTTGGACCCACAGTGGAGATCTACGGTGTGCTGGTGAAGTCGTTAAGACGCTGAATAAAGCTTTGGACCCACATTGGAGATCCACGGACATACGTCTGCCTTCATACGGACCGGTACACCCATGTGAATGAGGCCAAAGGGTCCTATAAGGAATTTAACACTACTAATGCCATCAGCATAGTAATCAAGATGAACAATGAGGTTGATTTACAAAATATGCAGAGTTTTAAATCTGGTGCAGCTCTGCATAGAAGCCAATCCGCTTCCAGGTTTTATTGTCAAAGCTTATTTGAACAAGCTGAAGTTAGAAGCCGATTGGCTACCATGCACAGCTACACCAGATTTTGAACTCTCCACTTTTAGTAAATCAACTCCACTGTATCAGCGTTTGATTCACTTGAATATATTTTTCTAATCTGCTTGCACATTAAAGATAAAAATTGCTATTTGCCAATTCACTTGATGTTTAAACCATGCAAACAACTTTACTACTCACACACAATGGCTTCCTAGAACTGTGGCAAACACATCTGGTAATGTTATTCT